>NW_007251442.1:11987-14210 GCF_000164805.1 Carlito syrichta | reverse complement strand
GCTTCTAGGAAAACTCAAGAAAGATATTGACTCTAACACTATCATAGCTGGGGACTTTAACACCCCACTCACAACCCTAGACAGATCCTCAGGACAAAAAATCAGCAACGGGATCCAGAACCTCAATGTGACTCTTAAACAAATGGACTTAATTGATACCTACAGAACACTCCACCCAACAACCACAGAATATACATTCTACTCATCATGTCATGGAACATACTCTAAGATCAACCACATACTTGGCCATAAATCAAGCATAAACAAATTTCAAAAGATTGAAATGTTGTCATGCACCTTCTCAGACCACAGTGGAATAAAAATAAATATCAACACCAACATGGTTCCCCCAAAACCCACAAAGACACGGACACTAAACAGCATGATGCTAAACAACTGCTGAGTCACCGATGAAATCAAAACAGAAATTAAAAGATACCTGGAAACAAATGAAAATCAAGAAACATCTTACCAAAATCTCTGGGATGCCATCAAAGCTGTAGTAAGAGGGGAATTCATATCTCTACAAAGGCATATGAAGAAAATGGAAGGATCACAAATTAAAAGCCTAACAAGTTACCTAAGGAAGCTGGAAAAGCAAGACCACCAAAACCCTAACTTCAGCAGAAGAATCCAGATCACCAAAATAAAAGCCCAAATCTGGGACATAGAAGACAAAATGATAATACAAAAAATCGATGAAACAAAAAGCTGGTTCTTTGAAAGGATAAACAAGATCAATGGTCCCTTAGCTAGACTGACCAAGAAAAAAAGAGAAAAGCCCAAATAAATACAATCAGAAACACAAAGGATGAAGTCACATCTGACCCTGAAGAAATAAAAAAGATCATTAGAGACTACTACGTACACCTGCATGGAAACAAACTTGAAAACCTTAAGGAAATGGAAGACATTCTGTCATCACACAACCTGCCTAGGTTGAAACAGGAAGAAATCAAGACCCTAAATAGGCCAATAACAATCAAGGAAATTGACTATGTCATAAGAAAACTACCTACAAAAAAAAAAAAGCCCTGGACCAGATGACTTCCCAGCAGAATTCTATAAGACATTTAAGGAGGAACTGATACCAATCCTACTGAAAGTATTCCATTTGATTGATAAAGATGGAACCCTCCCCAAATCATTTTATGAAGCTAACATCACATTGATACACAAGCCAGGTAAAGACCCAACAAAGAAAGAGAACTACTGGCCAATATTTTTGATGAACATAGATGCCAAAATTCTCAACAAGACCCTAGCAACCAGATTCAACAACACATCACAAAAATCATCCATCATGACCAAGTAGGCTTCATCCCTGGGACGCAAGGCTGGTTCAACATTCGCAAGACAATAAATGTAATTAAATACACCAACAGACATCAGAACAAAAACCACATGATTTTATCATTAGATGCAGAAAAAGCTTTTGATAAAATCCAGCACCTCTTTTTGATAAAAACCCTCGAATATCTAGGCATACATGGAACATACTTCAAAATAGTAAAAGCCATCTATGAGAAACCCACAGCTAGCATACTCCTAAACAGACAAAAATTGGAACCATTTCCCCTGAAAACTGGAGCAAGACAAGGATGCCCACTCTCTCCCCTCCTGTTCAATATAGTATTTGAAGTCCGGGCTAGAGCAATCAGAGAAGAGAAGGCAATCAGGGTTATCCAAAAGGAAAAGAGGAATTCAAGTTATCTCTCTTTCCAGACAACATGATTGTGTACGTTGAAAACCCAAGAGAATCTGTCAAAAGCCTCCTTGCACAGATAAAGGACTTTGGCAAAGTCTCAGGGTATAAAATAAATGTGCAAAAGACAATCACATTTCTTTACACCAAAAATAAACAAGCAGAAACCCAAATAAAAAGCACAATCCCATTCACAATAGCCACAAAAAATGAAATACCTTGGCATCTTCCTAACCAGAGATGTGAAAGACCTTTACAATGAAAACTACAAAGCACTGCTCAAAGAAATCAAAGATAACACAAACAAGTGGAAAAATATCCCATGCTCATGGATTAGAAGAATCAATATTGTGAAGATACCCATCTTACCTAAGGCAATCTACAGATTTAATGCAATACCCATCAAATGACCAGTGACATTCTTCTCAGAGTTAGAAAAAACAATACAGGAATTCATATGGAAACACAAACGACCAAGAATAGCCATAACAATCCTCAGCAAAAAAAAAAGAAAAAAA
>NW_007251442.1:1229-11967 GCF_000164805.1 Carlito syrichta | reverse complement strand
TAAAGCTACAATAATCAAAACAGCTTGGTATTGGTACAGGAACAGACATATAGACCAATGGAATAGAATTGAGATTCCAGAAGCAAAACCTCAATTTCTCAACCAACTCATCTTCAACAAAGTTTCCACCACCTATCACTGGGGAGAGGAGAACCTATTCAGTAAATGGTGCTGGGAAAACTGGCTGACCACATGCAGAAGATTCAAACAAGATTCCTATCTATCCCCATACACAAAAATTAACTCCAAATGGATCAGAGACCTAAATGTAAAACCTCAAGCCATAAGAACCTTAGAAAATGCAGGACACACTCGTATGGAAATTGGAACTGGCATCCAGTTTCTGAACAAAACCCGAAACTCACGGGCCATAAGAGAGAAGATAGACAAGTGGGACCTCATTGAACTGACAAGCTTCTGCAAAGCCAAAGAAACCATCAAGAGAGCAGGGAGACAGCCTACAGACTGGGAAAAAGCATTTGCCAACTCCATGTCTGACAAAGGCCTAGCATCTTTAAGGAACTCAAATGTGCTGAAAAGAAAAAAACAAACAACCTCATTACAAAATGGGCAAAAGGTATGAACAGACACTTCTCAAAAGAAGACATCCAAGTGGCCAACAGACACATGAAGAAATGTTCAATCTCACTAATCATCAAGGAGATGCAAATTAAAACAACACTGAGATACCACCTAACTCCAGTCAGAATGGCAATTATCAATAATTCAAAAAATAACAGATGCTGGAGAGGATGTGGTTAAAAGGGAACACTGCTACACTGTTGGTGGAAGTGTAAACTAGTGCAACCTCTGTGGAAAGCAGTGTGGCGATTCCTAAAAGCTCTAAATATCGACCACCCATATGACCCCACAATCCCCCTACCAGGAATATACCCTGAAAAACCCAAATCACTATAAAAAGGATATCTGCAGTCGTATGTTTATCACAGCTTTGTTCACAATAGCAAGAACCTGGAACCAAAAGAGGACTGGATTTTAAAAATGTAGTACATATACATGATGAAATACTATGCAGCCATAAAAAAGAACAAAATCATGAACTTCGCAGCAACCTGGATGGAACGCGAGTCTAACACTGAGTGATCTCAAAGAAACAAAGATCTGAGTGTCACATGTTCTTGCTCATATAGTGGACCTTGAACATCTATCATAATACTATAAGAAAAGGATTGACAGTGGCGGGAAACTATGGGGAGGTAGGGAGGCGAAGGGAGTTGGGATTAATGGTAGTCAATATCTGTCTGGGGACGGGAAGACACCCCTTATCAACCAGGGTGCCTGAATGATGCATATTTGTATACCTAACCCTTAACTGTACCTCACAATTTTAAAATAAAAAATATGTTTTAAAAAAAAGTAAAAGTCAATTAAATTACTCATACTGACTCACGAAGAATAAAAAAAGAAGCATCAGACACCTGTAGGACAAAATCATATATATATGATTGGAGTCCCTATAGGAAATGAAAGAATAAATAGTGTGGAAGAAATATTTGAAGGTAACAGATGAGAATTATCCAATTTAAAATAAGGTATCAATCTACAAAACAGGGAAGTTTAAGGAGCTCTAAGCAAGATAAATACCAAGAAAATTACATTTAGACACATTGTGGTCTAATTTCAGAAAATGAAAGACCTAGTGAAAATCTTAAAAGTATCCAGGAACAACAACAACAACAAAAATATTATAGCAAGGGAACAACAATAAGAATTGGATGATACTTAATCAGAGACAAGGCAAGTCAAAAGACATTAGAATAACATCTTTGAAGTTGTAAAATTTAATTAATTAATGAACACACCTATCAACCTCAAATTATCTACAGTGTGGAAATGTCTTTGAAAAATGAAGGCAAATTAAGAATAAGAAGGCAAAAACAAGAGCTAAGGAATTTGATTCTAGCAATCTACATTACAAAAAGAAAATGGAAAAGGCTTAAGGGAAGTAACAGCAGATGAAGGTTAATGCCTCTAGGTAGAAGTCCAAAAAAGTAAACATCAATATAAGCAATTATTTATTGATTTATTTATTTTTGTTAATGCTCAATTGAATTTTTATTTTGAAATATTTAATTGGTAAATAACTATTGACGATATAAAGGAAGTGCAATTATAATGTATTGTGGGTTGACAACCTATTTAGAAATAATGCATATGAACAATAGCACAAAAGCAAGGCATACATGGAGTAATATGATTGGAAAGTTCTTATGATGTTTGTATAGTGGCATTATAGCATTGAAGCGTAGACAGTAATGTTAATAATGCACATTCTAACCAAGAGAACATCATCACTAACCTGAAGTCATTGCTTTTAAGGACTTCAGCTGATTTGATTAGACCTACCTACATTATGGAGCATAATCTGCTTTACATAAAACTAACTAATTATAAATGTTAATCACATCTTAAAAATATATTTACAGCCACATCTAGACTAGTGTTTAGCCAAACAACTGGTCACCACAATCCAGACAATTTGATACATAAAATTAGCCACCACAGTCCACCTCTTGTCAACTTGGGCCCCGTACACATCTCCTTAAACCATACTTAACCTTCAAATAAAGAAAATAACAAAGTGATACCTCCTCCTAACATGATACAACTATCCTGCATACAACTAAAAATAACCAAACCTTTATCCAGAAGAGTATGAAAAGTCCTTGAGTGATGTTCCCTCTTCTCCTCGATAGTCTAGAACTTTAATACCATGAAATAAAGTTAACGCCGGGTTCGGTGGCTCAGTCTGTAATCCCGTGCCTTTGGGAGGCTGAGGTGAGTGGATTGCCTAAGCACGCAGGTTCGAGAACTGCCCAGGCAGCGAGACCTCATCTCTACAATAAATCAAAAAATCAGCCCGGCGTGGTAGCGCGCGCCTGTAATTCCGGCTACCCGGAAGTCTGAGGCAGAAGGATCGCCGGAGTCCAGCAGGTTGAGGCTGCGGTGGCCAGAAGCCGCCACTGCACTCCAGTCTGGGCGACAGAGTGAGACTCCAACTCAAAAAAAAAAAAGAAAAGAAATAAAGTTAACAATACTCAAATCCTGTCATGTAAAGTTGAAAATCTTATATTGTATGATAAAAGGGTCAGAGAGGGAAGAACACAAAGATACCTGCTATATTTACATAAAACATATTCATAACAACATATGAAAAATACTCATAATGATTACAGTGTATTGCAAGCTTTATCTATTTTTCATTTTACAGATTAAAAAACGGACTCAGATAATAAGGTGTGGAGCTAGGATTTGAATGCTATTCTGACTTCAAAATCCTTTTTGAATAATGGAAGGGAGGGAAGAGAGAGGAAAGTGAGCTATAAATTAGGGTCTCTTTCAGCATGTTTCAGAGCCTTGAGTTAAATGTCATGCCAACATACTAGGTTTCTCGAGACACCAAGAAGATTAGATAGGTCAAGGAAACCTGGGAGTCAGGCACTGTGTTAGATTCTGGGGTTGAACAATGAGAAAGAGACCCTGTCACAATGGTTATATCTCTCAAGGGAAATTATTAGGAAAACCCAAAGAATATTAATTCCACAGTTTCTCCTCCAAACTCTACCCTAACTCTTCAGGGCTTGGCAATGGCTTTGAAATGCCAGGCCTGTGCATGATGGCTTCCCTCTACCTGCCCTTCTTCTTAATTGGCTTTTAATGTCTCAAACAAATTTGGCTCCAAGTCCTGGTCTCAGTTTCAATGCCTAGTAGAGATGGCAGGTGGAAAAATTGAGGAAGATATGTCTTGCCCTCCTGAGTATAAAATATTGAGAATTTAGGCTTTCTGTGGTTTAGCACAGGACACAACTCATTTAGGTCATGACTCGTTCAGTGTATTAGAGGGCAAGATGAGTTAGGACTAGGGTGAAACAGAGAGTTGAATCGTCTCTGTATGATTCTCCCTATGTTTCCACTCCCTCAACCTTCTGTGAAGATTATGGGGTGGCAACAATATTGTGCTGGGAAGCATATGAAGTTGATAAGTCAGGACTTGGGGGTTTATTTAGATTTAGAGCTTAGGTCATCATTGATAAAGCATTTCATTCTGAGGAAGACAAACCAGGGCATTTCTTGATTCCCATGGTGGGGTATGTGCTATTTGGTCATAACCATATTTGAGATTCTACTAGAAAATTTGCATTGCCTCCAGCATCTTCTGGTCTCAGTTACAAGGAGGAAAAGGTTCTGGCCTCTTTATAATAGATCATTGAGCAAATGCATATATGTGCATATATATGTATGCATATGGACGTGTAGATATGCATGTATGTATTTCTTTCTTTTTTCTTTTTTTTGAGGCAGAGTCTCACTCTGTTGCCCAGGCTGGAGGGCAGTGTCATGCTTCCAGATACCACAGCCTCAACCAGCTGGGCTCAGGCGATCCTTCTACCTCAGCCTTCCAAGTAGCTAGAACTACAGGCATGTGCCATCACATCTGGCTAATTTTTTTATTTATTGTAGAGATGAGGTCTTGCCAAGTTGCCCAGTCTGGTCTTGAACCTGTGAGCTCAGGCAATATTCTCACCTTGGCCTCCAAAAATGCTGGGATTATAGGCATGAACCACTGCACCCGGCCGCATGTATGTATTTCGAAAGAGAGTGATCCATTTTCATTAGTGAAAGGATAGAGTCCAAAATAGGGTTTCTCTGGTCCCTGACCTTGAGCAGACCTGGTCATGTACTCAGATCAATGCTGTATACACAGCAATAGTCATCAATAGTTTCCCAGCCCCCAGATGAGCTTCATTCTACGTGGTCACGGACATTAAGCTTTCATCCTTGTCCCCAAAATGTGTCTTTCAACTACTGACCTAGCCCTTCTTAGGTTACCACTTTTGTCCCAAAAATTTGTCTTCTGGCTACCAGCCTAGCCCTTCTTGCCTATGTGACTGGCCCATCCATCCAGCTACTGGCCCACGTTTGACTACATGCTTGTGATCGACCACCCCCATGTATCCTTTAAGCATCCAGTCCCTTCTCTCCCTTGAGAAGTGAATATGCCCTTTTCTGATCTACTTTCTGAATACACTTTTTCTAATCTAACTTCTGTGCAATTCTTTGCATACCCACGGCACCTACTCAACTCACCAACCTAACAATCAGTTTCTCAAAACATTTTCTGCTCTCCCTACCCCAAAAGGCATCAGTAATAGGAATCAAAGTTCCTGCTTTCCAATTCAGGACTTCCCTATTATCTTACACTGTTTTCCTAGTTGATATCCACCCCCCACCCCACCACACACACACACACACACACACACACACACACACACACACACACACACACACCACCCAGAGAGAGTGGGCACTCCACTGGAAGTGAAGAGACCAACAATTTCTAAATATAGCAACGACTGCATCCTTGCAAGTTGACTTTGATAAAATCACTTCTCATCTCTTTGGTTTCACCATGTGTAAAGTGAGTTGGCTGGCCTGGCTCACCTCTGAGGCTGTGTTATCTGTGGACAACCTTAAGAATCTTAAAATATTTGCTTTAGGTGGTTTCCTGCCCTGACTTATCCACCCCAGCACGCACTTTGGGGTTGTGATTGACTAGCAATGACTCAGAATGCACAATCCTGAGCTTGGAGGGGTGGGGCAGTAAAAGAGTATAGCTATCTCTTTTTTCCCCAGATTTAGAAATTAGTGTCCCTAGTGCTAAAGGTAAGTTGATTTTCGAGCTTCTTTAATTACCCTCTACTATTAATCTCATGTCTATTTTCATCTCATTGATCAGTAAACTTTGCTTCCTGGGCTGCTTTTCTTGACCTGGTTTAACCAACTTCTTCCCAGTCTATTAGAAGGATGCTCTCAATTCCAGCTCAGTCCTAGACCCTGTGATGTCTCTTCCTTCTCATCATTAAATAATATTGCATAGATCAGTCCCCAGAGCATAGTAAGTACTCAGTGAAAGTCAACTACTATTGGTATTAGTCCCTTAGACAAGCACTCTCCTCCAATGATTTCCCCAACTGTTTGCCAGACAGAGTGGGCACCCCACTGAAAGAGATCAACAATTTCCAAATATAGCAATGGCTGCATCCTTTGATAAAATCACTTCTCATCTCATCTTCACATCTAAATGTATAGTTTGTGTAAATTTTGAAACCCGCCCACCAACTCAAAGAACCCTAATAATAGCATGGCAGTTCCTAATAGCACAGTGATTAAGGGTGAGAGTTCTAGAACCACCCTAGCTGGGTGAATTCAATGAATTTGTCATTCATTGACTGGGAAATCTTGGACAAGCACCTTAGCCTCTCGACACCTCAGATTTTTCATCTATAAAATACAGATGATGACCGTTACACTGCACTACCTATCTTCCAGTGTGGTATTAGATTAGAATGAATTGTTTTACATCAAGGGGTCAGAATATACAGCTGACATATAAACTAAGTTTCAATAAATTGTAACTGCTATTACATTAGATGTTTTTACCTTCACACATGTGTGGAAGTTTTATCTCTTGGGATTCTCATTTTATTGGACTCTTTTGCTATCCTAAAAAGAAAAGGAAGAAATAATCTAAATTCATTTGATAGAATAAGTTTATTAAGGCACAAATGTGAGCCAGAAAGTCATGGGACTTTAAGGCAAAAAGAAAAATGGAAAGAGTGTTTTCCAAAGTGATCTCCATGTGCCATTTAGAACAGAATCACCAGGGTTACCTATGAAAATGGAGAGTCTCTGAAACTTGCCCCAACTCTGATGAATTGTGTTCTCTGAATGGGACCCTAGGTCTGTGTGTGTGATCAAACTGGTTGATTTTGAGACACCCACTGAGAAAACTATCAGCAGAGCTGCACCTATCGTAACAGCACAGGGAGGTCACTAAATGATTTTATAGAGGAAAATTGGATAGGAGTTGGCAAAGACAGCTGGTAGGAGTGATTGTGTTGAGAGTCAGCCCTCCAGTCTCTGCTATTGGGGAGGATTCAAGACTCCTGCTGTTATAACGATGGCCCCCTTGTACTGATCCCTCACTGTGTGAAAAATATCTGCTAATTGTTATCTCACTGAAACCTCATGATATCCCCAGGAGGTTTTTAGTGTTTTGATAGCAGTGATGTGCTAGAGCAGGCTTGCACCAGCTCATGAGAGCTGATCTTGCACAGCACCTCTTACTTTTGCATTCATCAGTGTTACATTGGTGACTTGAAATATTTACACCACAGAAATTGGTAAACACTATAAATCAGATCCTTTCTTTGGAAACCTAGTTTTAAATTTTAAAATTTTAATTGTATTTAAATATATGTTTTTGAGATAGGGTCTCCCTCTGTCATCCAGGCTGAAATACAGTGATGTGATCATGGCTCACTGCAGACTTGAACTCCTGGGCTTAAACAATCCTCCAACCTCAACCTCCTGAGTAACTGGGACTACAGATGCACACCACCATGCCCAGATAATATTTTTAAAATTGTAGAGACAGGGACTTGCTATGTAGCCCAGGCTGATTTCAGACTTCTGGCCTCAAACAACCCTCCCACCTCAACTTCAACCTCCCAAAGCTCTGTGGTTACAGGTATGAACCATCATGCTTGGCCTGGAAACCCATTTTTTAAAACATTAGTAGTACACCGCCTAACATAAACATGAAAACAGTGACTATGTGTGTGTGTTTGTGTGTGTGTGTGTGTATGTCTGTGTTACCCCAACATCTAGGACAGTGCCCTGCATGGACAGGCGTTTACTAAATATTGGTTTAATTAATCAGGCTTAATATTCCCATGTTTTAACTGAGAAAACTGAGACTTGTCAAAGATTGTCACTTGCCTAAGACTACCTAGTTAGGAACCAACTGATCCAGGATTTAAATCCACCCTGATTTTGTGGTGGGAATATTTATACCACACTCTTAAGCTCTATACTGCCGCAAACAGTGAAAGAGAATCCAAAGACAGAAATCTCCTCAGACACTTCAAGCATCCCTCCAAAAGTACTCTGAGTGAGTACTGCCACAATAAGGGCCTAGGGCAACTTGAGGCACTCCAGGTACCAAAGGGGCCAGTCTGCTTCATAAGCATCCTTGACACATCCCCCTCTGTGCCATGTGTTCGACAAAAATAAATTCTCTCTCGGCCCACAACTACTTAATTAGGCTGTACTCAAATATCTCCAGACTTCAAAATGACAGTAGAAGCAGATTAAAGCCAACTGCAGCCAACAGGAAGGGGTAGGGTAGCTGCTGGCAGTATTTCCTCCTTGCTCAGTAACCTAAGTCTGGCCCTAAATCTATATTATTCTTCCAGGAGGATGGTCATGATTAAAGGATTTCTTCTGCAGCTGAGGCTCGGTGATAAGGGCTTTCCGTTCAGACCCTCCTAAACTACAAAGAGAAAATAAATCATAAGTTTGCATCAAGTTAGGTTTTATATTTTATTTTCTTTTTAATGGGGGTTTGGGGGGTGGATACCAGGTGGGCTTCGAAATTGAGCTTGATAAAAGAAACAGGTACCTAATTTGGTTGATAAGTTTCTGGTGGAAGTTAATGATACAGTATGATTGATTAATCTCTCTTATTTCTGAGACACACCAACTTGCAGAGAAGGGACTAGGTACTTAGTAAGCTCTATTGTATGCCAGGTATAGTGCAGTGTGACCCATGCATTGTCTCTTATTCACATAGAAATCTGTAAAGTTTGATGCTACTAACCCTATTTTATAGTGAGGATACTGCACATTGGAAGATTTTAGTACCTTGTCCAAGGTTGCATGACTAATGAGTGATAGAACTGATACAACAACCCAGGCATGCTGAATCCACAGCTCACATGAGTTCACCTAGTTGCCGTGTCTTTTCAAGAAAATGGTCTAGAATCTGAGCCAGGACTTTGCCTGAACAGAATTTTTTTGAACAAAACATGAAGGAAGCAACACTGGACTTTGGTCTATGCAGTGGTTCTCAGCTGAAAGGAGGGAAGTGGTGATGTGATTTTGTGTCTCCTCCCAGCCCCCCAGAGTACGTGGTAATATCTGGAGACATTTTTGGTTGTTACAACTGAGTCGGAGGGAGATGCTACTGGTATCTAGTGTGTGGAAGTCAGAGGTACTGCTATACATTCTACAAAACACCGAATGCCCCACCACCACATCAAAAAATAAACCAGCCCACAATGTCAACAGTGTCAAGGTTGATAAACCCTGACCTTTGGTGACCACATGTTTTTCTCTTCCCAGAAGTAATCTCCCTAGAGAGGAGAGGACTCCATTCACATGGTGGAATCTCAAGTACAAACTGGGGAGCTACTTGGGGATATCAGAATCTTCTTTTGGTCCACTTGCAACCCTTTGAGAATTGGCTCCCAAATCTGTTTTTTGTACCCACTCACCTATCTTCATTTCTTCCCTCAGTTCCTAGTTGAGAATTCTTACAAATCTTAGACTTCATCAAAAATATTATATAGTGTTCTCTATCAACTTATTGGAATTAAAAATGCCTCGGTTAGGTTTCTTCTAAAAATTGATATTCCATATGATCAAGCAACCCCTCTCCTGGAAATATATCCAGAGGAACATAAGTCACTCTATCAAAAAAAAAAAAAAACACCAGCACACACATATTTATTGCTGCACTATTCACAGTAGCAAAAACATGGGCCCAAACTTGATGTCCATCAAAAGGGGACTCGATAAAGAAAATGTGGTACATATACCTGATGGAGTATTATGCAACCATGAAAAGAAAAACAAAATCATGACCTTTGCAGCAAGGATGGAATTGGAGACCATCATACTATGTAAACTATCACAGAAACAAAGAACTAAATATCTCATGTTCTCACTCATAAGTGGGCCCTGAACACAAGTCACATTAGCACAAGGGTGGGATCAGCAGTCTCTGGGTACTGCTAGGGGAGAGAGGAAGGGAAGGAGGAGGGTGAGAGTTACGTGACAACACAAAGAATACCTGGTCCACTACCAGGGGAGAGTGAGGACCAGCTAGAAGACCAAACTTCATCCGCATGCAGCCTACTTATGTTGTCCATCTTCACTCATTTCCTTCAACTCTCTAATAAATAAATTAATTTTTTTTAAGAGTTAAAACAGAAGTCTTAAAAAACAAAAAACAGACCGGACCCCTGGTAAGCCCGGGTTCTTCACATACGATTCTACATGTCAAATTGCCCAAGAGATTGCTGAGAAAATTCAACAACGAAATCAGTATGAAAGAAAAGGTGAAAAGACACCTAAGCTTACCGTGACAATCAGAGCTTTGTTGCAGAACCTGAAGGAAAAGATCGCCCTTTTGAAAGACTTATTGCTAAGAGCTGTGTCAACACATCAGATAACACAACTTGAAGGGGATCGAAGACAGAACCTATTGGATGATCTTGTAACTCGAGAGAGACTACTTCTGGCATCCTTTAAGAATGAGGGTGCTGAACCAGATCTAATCAGGTCCAGCCTGATGAGTGGAGAGGCTAAGCGAGGAGCACCTAACCCTTGGCTCTTTGAAGAGCCAGAGGAGACCAGAGGCTTGGGTTTTGATGAAATCAGACAACAGCAGCAGAAAATTATCCAAGCCCTGTGTCTCTCTCTCACCTGATATTTGGGACCAAGACTGCAAACTGCTGAATAGACAGACTGTAAAGCAGAGGGAAAAGTGAACAAAACCAGAAGACCCTCATAAGGAAGAACAGGTCATTGCAGAAGAGAAATAAAAGCAACCCCACCTTCCCTCAAAAACAGAATTGAAGGGGGGAGGGAA
>NW_007251442.1:0-634 GCF_000164805.1 Carlito syrichta | reverse complement strand
CCATGAGGCAGAAAGAGAAACAGAGTCCACATGGGAACAAAATTCCCACGAGATCATTCAAGAAAATTTCCCTTATCTAATCAGTGATACAAAAATTCAAACACAAGAGATTCAGAGAACCCCCGCAAGACAACAAATGAGAAGACCAACTCCTAGACACATAATAATTCACCTAAATAAAGTAGGCACAAAAGAAAAAATCCTAAAGGCAGCAAGAGAAAAAGGCCAGATCACCCACCATGGAAGACCAATCATAATAGCAGCAGATTTATCTGCAGAAACCCTGCAGGCTAGGAGAGCTTGGAGCCGTATCTTCAAAGTCATAAAGGATAAACAATTTCAACCAAGAATAACCTACCCAGCCAAGCTAAGCTTCATCAGTGAGGGAGAATTAAAATCTTTCCCAGATATCCAATCCCTAAGAACTTATGCAGCCACAAAACCATCTCTACATGAAACACTTAAGAAAGTACTAAACACAGAAGAAAAGGAAAAAAGAACAACGTTCTTCACAAGAGTACAGGGAAAAGAATAAAATATACACGAACCAACCCCAAAAGCAAAAGAAAGACCAAAAAAAAAAGAAAAAGAAAAAAGAAAAAACCAAGTGGAAGAACAATAACTCAATAAGAAC
>NW_007251441.1:478876-491687 GCF_000164805.1 Carlito syrichta | reverse complement strand
GGTGCTGGGCTACCTTCAGATATGAGGACAGTGCTATCCTCCGAATGGGGGCATACCAGACGACCCCCTCTCTCAGACTGCCAATGCGTCTGAGAGCTACCTGGGCTCCCTCTGAGCCTGCGCTTCCCAGCACCTGGGCTCCCTCTGAGCCTGCGCTTCCCAGCGCCTGGGCTCCCTCTGGGATCGAGAGACATCTCCCAAGATCCTGGCCAGTGACCCAAGAGCGTGTCCGCTCACCTTCCCCTGACCTTATAAAATGGAGATCGATATCTTACAAGAAGCGCGCTAACAAACAAGTGACAAATAAGCAGACAGACAGACAATACAGTGCACTCACCCATATGGAGACCCTGCAGGCTGGGGTTGGAGGTCTCTGGAAAAAAAAAAAATCTCGCTGGGGCCTCCAAATGTTAAACCCAAATTTCAAAATCTGAGAGACCACCAAAGAGCCAGCTCTGATGCAAACACACAAGGGTCTTTATTCAGGCTCGAGTCTGGGCTCATGAACGAAGCCGGCTGTGGCTTCAGGGATGAGAGCCCCGATCCAGCATGGCAGGCAGTCTTTATACACCATTACAGAGGGAGGGGAAAGAACTCTAAACTTCGTTTTACATGATTGGGTAATCTCTCCTAATGGGTACGGGAACACTTGGTATTGGTAGGTGCCTTTCGTGGGCTTCAACCTGACTGCCCGTGATTGACAGAAACCCACCCCAACGGGCAGAGTGGAATGTCAGATAAGTAGGTTCATACAGTCACTGCGTATAAATTAACCTGAGCAAGCAGGCAGATTACTAGCATCTCCAAGTCTGCAGCAAAGGAATGTCTGAAAGGGGCTTATCGCTTTAACATTTACATCCCGTTGTAAAAGCAGAAGTCAGCATGGCAATTGGGACTAACAATGCTTAACCCAAGAGTTCTAAATGCAAACACTACTTAAGACATTATATAATTACACAATCAGTCGCTACACGGCACCCGACATATGCCTAATTCTACGGGGTCTGAGGTAGGATTTAAAGTACTAAGATTTCATAAAGTACAATGAACATGAGGTAGGGATATAAAAAATATGGTGAACTAAACACTACTTTTACAGCAAGTATGGCTTTTTAAGTTTCTTGGTTTCTTGGGTCTCTCAAAGGGAGGAAGATCACTTGAGCCCAGGAGTTCAAGACCAGCCTGGGCAACACAGTGAGACTTCACCTCTACAAAAATAAAAATAAAAATAAAAAATGTAGCCAGGCATGGTGGTGTGCACCTCTAGTCCCAGCTACTTGGAAGGCTGAGGTGGAAAGATTGCCTGAGCCCACAAGGTCGAGGCTGTGGTGAGCTGTGATCAGGCTACTACACGCTAGCCTAGGCAACAGACTCAAAAAAGAAGAAGGAGAAGGAAAAGAAGAAGAGTAACAACAACAAATTGCCAACTGGTACACAAAACAATGCTCACAACTAATCATCAGAGAAATGCAAATCAAACCACAATGAGATATCATCTCACCCTAGTTAAGATGGCTTTTATTAAGAAGACAGGGAATAATTGATGCTGATGAGGATGTAGAGAAAGAGAAACCCTCGTCCACTGTTGTTCATTAGTGTAGCCACTATGAAAAACAACTTGAAAGTTCCTCAATAAAACTAAAAATAGAACTACCATATAATCCCATAATCCCACTACTAGGTATGTTTCCAAAAGAAATAAGAAATATATCAATGAAATATCTGCACTTACATGTTTACTGTAGCCTATTCACAATAGCCCAAATATAGAATCAACGTAAGTGCCTATCAATGGATAAAGAAAATCTGAAATATATATACACAACAGAATATTGGTCAGTCATAAAAAAAAAAAAAAAAAAAAAATCCTGGCCAGGCTCGGTGGCTCAATCTGTAATCCCAGCACTTTGGGAGGCCAAGGCGAGTGAATTGCCTGAACCCATGGGTTCGAGACCCACCCAGGCAACTTGGCGAGCCCTCATCTCTACAATAAATCAAAAATTAGCCAGGCGTGGTAGCCCATGCCTATAGTTCAGGCTACTTGAAAGGCTGAGGCGGAAGGATCACCGGAGCTCGGCAGGTCGAAGCTGGGGTGGCCATGAGTGTGCCACTACACTCCAGCCTGGGTGATAGAGTGAGACTCCAACTCAAAAAAAAATACTCATTTGCAGCAACATGGATGAGATAGAGGTCATTACGGTAAGTGAAATAAGCAAGACACAGAAAGACAAATATTGCATGTTGTGACTCATATGTGGGAGCTAAAAAAGTGGAGTTCGTGAAGATGGAGAGTAGAATGGTGCTTACCAGAGACTGGAAAGGATAGGCATGGGGAATAAAAAGAGGTTGATTAATGAGTACAAAACTATGATTACATAGAAGAATGAAATTAGATAGAAGACCTAAAACCTACTGTTAGATAAATCAGTAAGGTGACTGTAATTTACAACAGTCTATTATATATTTCAAAATAACTAAACAGAATAATTTGAATATTCTCAGTATAAAGAAAAACAAATGTTTAAGGTAATGAATATGTGAATTACCCTGATTTGAAAATCGCACATTATATGAATGTATCAAAATATCACATGTACTCCCTAAATATGTACATCTATTACGAATGTATTAAAAAAATTCTGACAAATAGAACCTGGGAAGGCTGTGAAAAGAGGGTTCTCATGCTTGTATGCCTGATAACATAACCATCACAAAAGACTGCAAAAACCACAACGTTGCACAAAGGCCATTGTAACCATACACAAAACTTATTCCTGTGGGAACATCTGGTCAGCAACCACTTGTCCAGTCTTGGACTGGCATCACCTTTGTTACTTATCTTTGTAACCAAGAATAATCATTTCAAAACATTTATGTAATCCTCCTCACTCTTCCTTTAAAATTTTTATTTTCCTCCCTGAATACCCAGTTTACTATAACACACATATTCCCATTGCAATGCTCTATTCCTGAATAAACATCATCTTCTTTCAGAGAGCCTCCTTCTGTTTATTTAGGTCGACACTACTAAACTATAGTGGAATTTACTGGAATTCCTATAGATCCCCCTTATATCAAGAGAGACTTGTGATCTCATCAAGGTTGGTGTCATTTCTGAACATCATTAAGAGAGTCAGCAGTAATTCATGGTTTCTGTAATAATGTAAGTCAAACTTAAGGTGGGACAAAAATCTGCTAAATGTTTCTTACTAAAAACAAACAAACAAAGGGAGACCCAAACTTTACCTGTATGATGACCACCTGTATACCTAATCTTGAATTGTACTCCACATCTTTAAAAAAAAAGAAAGAAAGAAAGAAAAAGATGGAATGTTATCTCCTAGGCTGAAAGAGGCTGGAACCAAAGACTTCTTAAGGATAGAAATATTCCAACCGCAGAAACTATGTCTGGCCATGAAGGTGGCAAGAAGAAGCCCCTGAAACAGCCCGAGAAGCAGGCCAAGGAGATGGATGAGAAAGAAAAAGCTTTCAAACAGAAACAAAAAAGAGGAGCAGAAGAAATTTGAGGAGCTAAAAGCGAAGGCCGCAGGGGAAGGCACCCCTGGTCACAGGTGGAATTAAGAAATCTGGCAAAAAGTAAGCAGTTCCCTGTTCCTAAAGCCATGACGACTCTTGATTCCATTCATATTTAAACATCTGTATTTCCTGACATAACTTCTTTTGCTTTTGCTAGGATGAAGTGCTATCTTGAAGCCTGATGTACATTTATGAACAAACTTTTGTAAAAGAAAAAAGAATATAAATATCCCTTATTACAGTATCCCTGTTGCCTCTGAGAAAAAAAAATTAATCCTCACTAGGAAGATAAAATCAAATGGCTGACTGAGCACATGATCTTACCACTATACCACCAAAAACCACTAGCAATAATGGAACCAAATATCCTTAAGATAATCCATCTAAAACATCTCTTAAATAAAAAGTCATGATATAACATATTAGAAAATGCAGGAAATCTACATGCATCAGCGAGTGTTCCACCGCGTACAACAGAATCCACTCTAGTTAGTTTAAGCTAAAAGGAATGTATTGCAGCAAGGGGTATCATAATCACTGGGAGTTCTAAAGATCAGCTTTGGGCTGTGCTTTTAAGAACATCTTCCCTTTTTATCCAAAGTTATGCCCCAAAAAAGAATATCGCCTAAAGCCACACTGCAGAACAGAGCTTCTGTCCTGCTACAATCAGCAAACCATGGAATTAGGAATTAGCTGCTGCAGTTGCGAGCTCCAGATCCAGGCCACCTATGCCACTACCATCCACAGCAGCAAATCAAAGGAGCTGAGTATAGTAAATTCTTATGATTTTATGTTACCTTGGCACTTGGCATCCATTTGAATACAGGTTTAACTCTCATACCAGAAACAGGGCTCAGTCACCCTTTGTAACATGGTAGCCCCAAATCTGAGAAAGCTTGCCCATAAGGTTCTTTACATATTCCAAAGTCACCCAAAAGTCCAGTAAGAAAGATATTGATTAGAACTTATGGGAGGCATTGATGGAGGCTGGTCAGTGAAGCAAGAATCTGCTCAGGAGGCACCAATGACAGCTGATCTGCAAAGAAAGAATCCACACCTGGGAAAAGTACAGCAGTTTTATATAGTCAGTCAAGTTAATTATTCAACTTGTTACAAGGTGGTTCAATCACACTGAATAAGGGTGCTGCCCACATGTTCTCAGCTCTGCTCAATCACCTGCACCCCATGACTTGTTACTGGGAATATGCATATCCTGCAGCCTTGGTCAAGGGCTGTGCCCTGGGAGAGAGGCAGAAATAAGCCAGATATAGAGGGAAAGAGTCAATTATCTCATGCCCTTGACAGTTTCCAGTTCTACAACACACATAAGTGGCTCAAGCCCATAGTCAGAGATAACAATTTACAGGTATCTCTCCTGTTCAGCATCAGCTGAACAGTTTTTCACTTTCCTGTTATTTCTTCTAAATGCACCACTTAGGCATTTGCCCATGAACTTAAAGTGGCCCATACTTTATATACAAGGTGGGATCGAAACAAACCCAGAATTATTTTTTGGATGCCGGGCTCCTTGCAGTGCTTCCCCCTCTAGGTGAGTGTTCTAACCCCTTGACATCAGTATACCAGCTAGTAGTATTGTGAGAGGCTGTATTCGGTTTCAGTGAAAATTTTTTTCTTTTTTGAAGATCTTTCAGTGCATTTTACCATCTCATGATGAGTGATTTACAAGCACACCCGCCCACATCGCACTGAGTGTTCAGCAGTTTTTGACCAAAAACAGCATGACCCCTGAGCCCCACCCTCCCTTTTCACTCCATCTTGCCCTGAGCAACTTTTTTTGTTTACCACAATGAAAAAAAACCCTCAAAGGGAAATGTTTTGCTTTTGTGGAAAAATGTGGGAGAGGTGAAACAAAAAACAGCAGAAGCACTAAAAGGAATCAAAATTAATGAGTTCAAAACCTATTTTGAGCAGTGGAAAAAGCACCTTGATGGGTGTGTTGCATCAAACAGAGAGTACTTTGAAGGTGACTGAAGTTTAAACATGTAAGATAAACACACAAATTTTTGCAGCTAAATTCTACATTTTGGGGTCTCCTTCTCCTGTACTGTTAGCTACAATGTGCTTCTGTATCTGCCTGACTCTTCATTTCTGTCTTGCATGATCCAGGGACAGAAGACTGACCTTCTGACTCATTACATCCTCCTTGCCCAGGTTCTGTATGTAAAAATCTTTGAACTTGTTCCGTTATGCTGGTGTTTTGCATTTGTGCCTTCCATTTGAAGAGCTACCCCTGGCTGAGTTTTCCCCCAGAATGTAGGGGAGAACATATGGTTGGGCTCCCAGCACCAGACCCATGGTCAGGCAGGCTTAAACTGGACACAGGTCAGACATGAGCCACCAGGACATCTGCCAGAATAAACAAGTTTCCCATGTGAGGGAGTCTCCAGTCATGTGATGGAAAACTAGGTATTAGAATGTCTGACAGGTAAAAGTAATTTCTCAAGAAAGGAATGCTGTGAGTACCATGGCGGCTCCCCTTCATTTAATATTTAGGGCAGGGTTGCTAGCCACTCTGGTACCGAAACTCCAGTTTAGCTAGGGACTCTCAAAACACTGTGCCCTTACTCTCAACACCCATGAACCCGAGACCCAGCACTGAGTATTCCATCAGAGCTGTTTCAGAAAAACCAACTGTTAGATCAAAGATCTCACTGGGGCCTCCAAAAATATTAGGTTAAAAAGATATATCAGCAAGACCTCTAAATGTTAGGTCAGACCTGCCAGGGTGGGTTTGTATGATCCAGTGCCATGTGAAAGATGCAAAGAATTGCACAGCAGTTGGATTGAAAAATATAATTTATTTAGAAAGTAAATTAGAGAGAGAGAAGAGAGCGGAGATTCACCTCCCCAGGGTAGGGGAAGAGGCCAAAGCTTAGGAAAGCATGGTCTGGCCATGGCTCAAAGAACACATGGTCAGACCATAGCTTAGCAAGGCAGTGGTGAATGGAGAGAGAGGGAGAGATTCACCTCCCCAAGGTAGAGGAGGGGGTCAAAGCCAAGAAACACGATAGCTATAGGTCAAAGAGTCACATGAATACACCAGAGTTCAATGAAGCAATGGCAAATGTGGCAGCTTGGTTGGGGGTTGGGGGGGGAGAGGGGGGGAGAGAGAGAGAGAGAGGGAAAGAGAGAGAAGATTCACCTCTCCAAGGTAGGGGAGAGGGCCAAAGCTTAAGAAAACATAACCTGGCCATAGCTCAAAGAATCCATGGACAGACCATACCTTAGCAAGACAATGGCTAGAAATTAGAGAAAGAGAGAAGAGATTCACCTCTCCAAGGTGGGGTGGGACAGGAGGTGTGGGGGCAAAGCTTAGTAAATGTGACAGTGGCCATAGCTCAAAGATTACATGGCCACACTAGAGCTTAGTAAAGCAATGGTAACTGCTGTTTGAAGTTGAATCCTTTTAAACATTCCCCTTGATGGGGGTAGGTCATTAAGGTGGTTGGGTGATGGTCTACTCCACGTCATTACAGAGGGCAGGTAAGTGCAAGAATTGACATCAGGTGACGGATGGCAGGCAGATGTCATAGGACTGCTGCCATGTTGACAGGGTCTGTTTCATGAAGGTCATGAAGAGCTAATTAGGTTAATTTATTTACAAAACATCTGGGGAGGGAGTTGCAAAGCAATTATCAACAGTTACCTTTGAGAAACTGGTTCTGTCCTTGGCTAGTGATTAGAGGGTAAAGTGAACTGCTAGAAAAATATGACAAAGCTAAGCAATGTTAAAACGGCTGCTCACTGGCTATATTAACTCTATGTTATGTCCTTTTAACAACTCTGTATGACAGCAGAAATAGCAGAGGCAGCAGAAGTCAGCCTCTACCTCAGAGTGTTCCACATCTGCCTTCCAAAACTCATGTGACTGTAAGTGACTGTTGGAATCGAAATCCCATCTAAAACCAGAGCTCTGAGGGAATCTAAAAAATGTAGTTTTGAGAGTCCCAGTTTCAGTAATTCAGGAAGGCATACTGGAAGGAGGGTAGGAAGATACTGAGTGAAGAGGTAAAGTGTTCCACCCACCCTGAAAAGACAGCAGAAAGCATGTGACTGTCAGAGGAAAATTGTCAAGGTCTGTGGACACAAGAAGATAATTCTGGAACAACCCCCAGGGTGATTGATTCCATCAACATCAGAGCAGTGGGCAAGCACTTTGAGTGGAGAACAGAGACCGACTGGAGCACTAAGTATGAGTGCTAGACCAGAAGACATGCTCAGGAGGACTAGAAACTCCAATTCTCAAGAGAAGCTACTAGTATGTTTTACGTGGCAGCACACCACTCCCTTGTCTAAAATCACTGGAAGCTGACAGTGGTATGTGTACTGCCTTCATACTGCCAAGAGAAACTCAATTACAAAGATGAGCCTACAGCCAGGAATTAAGCATTGGAAGTAAACAAACACCATGAAAGAGAGAAAACACCATGAAAGAGACAAAAGAAACATCACCTAACACATTAGAATTTATATAGCAGACAAATGGAAACTTTGAAAATGTATAACTAAAAACCTCAGACCAGGTGCAGTGACTCAAGCCTGTAATCTCAACACTTTGGGAGGCCAAGGCAGGAAGTTTACTTGAGCCCGGGAGTTCAAGACAAGCCACGGCAACACAGTGAGACCTCACCTCTACAAAAAAATTAAAGAATTAGCCAGGTGTGGTGGCATGAGCCTATAGTCCCAGCTACTTGGGAGGCTGAGGTGGGAGGATCTCCTGAGCCAAGGAGGTCAAGGCTGCAGTGAGCTATGATCGTGCCACTGCACTCTAGACAGAGTGAGATCCCCAACACACACACACACACACACACACACACACACACACACACACACACACACACAACTTCCAAGAGATGAAAATAGAAGTTGCATCCATGAAACAAAATATTATTTTTAAAAATTATAAAAATGTGCTTATACCAAATAAAAATTCCAATAAGTAAGCCAAAAAGAACACAGCTGAAAAGAGGATATGCTAGCTAGAACTCTACATTTCCCTCAAAATGACAAAGATAGTATAGCAAGTGCTCTGATGTGCCACTCAGATTACCCTTTAGGGATCAAGTCACTACTCTACCACCTGTTGGCTATTGCCAGGTCAAAGCTAAGTTCCTCTCCAGGAATTGCCTTCAGGAAAGGAAGCTGTTTTGCCCACAGTAACATCTTCTCCCAAAGGCACACCAAACACTTTGCTTGGAGTTTGGATCATCTCAAGTGTATCCCAGTTCCAGAGCTCCCTGAAGGGTCAGCTGAGGCCTTTGTTGCAATTGCATCTCAGCTCAACTTCCTCCCCTGCCTTGCCCTGCTTCTCTCTCTACCTATATGCAAATCTCAAACGCAGAGTCTATTTCCAGGTACCTTAATCTAAGGTAGACAGAGCAAAAACAAAAGACCTGAAGACATCAAAGTAGATTTCCCTATATCGATGAAAGAGACAGATCAGAATAAAAGCACCCATCAAATGTTCAATTAGATGAAAAGAAAAATATGTATACACATTGTATTAGTCAGGGTACTTTAAAGAATCAGAACAAATAGATTCACGTGATTATAGAGGCTGACAATTCCCAGTGTCTGCAGAGTGGGCCAGCAGGCTGAAGACCCAGGAAGAGCCAACGTTTTAGTTCAAGGCTACCCACATCACAGACAGCAATCTGATTTATTTATTTGTTTGTCTGTCTGCATGTTATTTATTTCCTTGAGTCAGTCTCACTCCATCACCCAGGTTGGAGTGCAGTGGCACGATCACAGTTCATCACAGCCTCAACCTATTGGGCTCGGATGACCCTTTGGCCTCAACCTACTGAGTAGCTGGGACTATGCCCAGCTAATATTTTGGTCTTTTTTAATAGCGACAAGTTCACACTACATTGCCCAGCTGGTGTCAAACTCCTGGGCTAAAGTGATCCTCCTGCCTTGGCCTCCCAGTGCTAGGATTACAGATATGAGCCACCGTGCCAGTTTGAGAGCAAGCTGTTTTAAATTCCATTAATTTAAATGTTAATCTCGTTGAAAAACATCCTCACAAAAAATAACATTTGACCACATATCTGGCCTAATCAAGTTGACACATAAAATTAACTACCACACATATACACATCTTCTACTCTGAAACTTTCAGACCAAAAATAAATGCTTTCAGGGTCAAAAAGTAAGTTATCTACAAAAAAATTAAATTGAATTGCCATCATACCTCATCAGCAACACTTAATGTTTGAGACTGGAGATATATCTTCAAAGTTTTGATAGAAACTGACTTTCAATCCAGAATTCCTTATACACAAAGACTAGGGTTTTTTTTAGGTTGAGGAGTGGAATAAAAAAATTTGGGATATTATTATGAAAAATAATTAGCAGAGAACACATTCCAACTAAATGTAAGTTGTAGGGGAAAAAAAGAGATAAAAATGTGGAGCAGAGCACTATTAAATATGTAGCTACTAAAAAATTAAATGCCAGGCATGGCAGGGCACATCGGCTCATGCCTGTAGTCCCAGCACACTGAGAGGCCAAGGAGGGAGGATCACTTGAGCCTAGGAGTTTTACACCAGTCTGGGTAATACAGCATGACCTTGTCTTCACACAGACACACATACACAAAAAAACTTAGGCAGGTGTAGTGATGCCCACCTGTAGTCTCAATTATTTGAGAGGCTGAAGCAGAAGGATCGCCCGAGCCCACATCAAGTACCACTGCACTTCAGCCTGGGTAACAGAATGAGATCTTGGAAAAAAAGAAAAACAAGCAAATAGTTGAATACATATTTCTATGAAAATATTTTAAAGCTCTGCCTAGTAGAAAATACTGTAAATACATCCAAAAGACAACAACAAACTGGATGAAAATAGTAGTGAGTTTCTCATGTAAGCATGAGAAACTTCCATGTGTAGATATCTTGTGTTTATTGCCTGGCATCCAGGACCACAGTTTTGCTCTGGGAGTACAGTTCTGGATATGCAGCTGGAGTTAAGGCCCCAGTCCCAGCCCTGAGGGGTCAGATCATTTCATCTTCCTAGTCACAGGATTGATTCAAGCATGAGCACATGACCCATTTGAGGACAACAAGAATGAGTGAATGACAGGACTTGTAAACAACTAAAAGAGACTCTTCCACTGAATTTGGTGGTATGAGAATGTGAAGGTGCAGCCTTCACAAGGAGGGCCAGCCTGAGGATAAAGCAGAAAAGAGCAGACAAAACCAAGAAACAAACACCAGAGACATGCTTTGGTGTTTAAGTAGATTAGATAGAAATAATCAGAATGCTCAGTTTTTAAATGTATCAAGAGAGGGGTTGGTAACAATTGGAAGAGACTTTGAGGCTGAATTGTGATATATAGAAAACTAATCAAATGAAAAAGTTGTTATTTTTAGATGTTGTGCATTGAATTATATTTTCCAAAGGGATATTTTGAAAACCTAACCATTCCACCACCACCCCTGTACCAGTGAATGTGATCTTGTTTGCAAATACGGTCTTTGCAAACATAATCAAGATGAGATCCTAGTGAATTAGGGTGGTCCCTAAATGCAGTGACTGGTGTCTGTATATGGAGCAAGAGATTTGGAGACACAAAACCATGGGAAGTTGTCCATATAAAGATGAAGGCAGAGATGGAAGATATGCTTCCACAAGCCAAGGAAGACCAAGGATTGCTGGCATCCACCAGAAGCTAATGGAGGCAAGGAAAGATTCTTCCTCTGGTGATTTCATAAGGAGCATGGTTCTGCCAACACTTTGATTTCAACCTTCTGCTTGCTAAAACTTTGAGACCATAACTGTCTGGTATTTAAAGATACTCAGTTTGTGGTAATTTGTAAGGGTAGCCTTAGAAAACTAACACATTAATTATTAACTTCAAGGGAAAGCAAAAAGTTGTGCAAAAAAGCAAATGTAGCTGGTAAAATGCATGGATAAGTTTTGAGTAGCATTTATATAGGCAGAATAATGTAAGAAAATCATGATGTAATCATAATATGAAGAAAGGGACAGATAGACTGGCAACTGTGTTTGTTTATTGGAGGCAGGATAATTATTATTTATCATTTTTTATTTTTTGAGTTGAGTTCTCTCTGTTGCCTAGGCTAAAGTGCTGTGGCACAATCACAGCTCACTACCTTCTAGGTTCAGGTGATTCTTCTACCTCAGTCTCCAGAATAGCTGGGACTAGAGGCACACACCATCATACCCGGCTAATTTTTTGATTATTTTTTTTTGTAGAGATGAGCTTGCTATGTTGTCTAGACTGTTCTCAAACTCCTGGGCTCAAGTAATCCTCCTGTCTCCGCCTCCCAAAGTGCTGGGATTACAGGAATGAGTCACTGCACCCAGCCAGAAGAATTAAATTCTTACTTTCCATCATAGGAACTTGACGGATATACTTAAGTTTTAAAAATCAAGTATTAGTACAAGTTTGGTATACAGAGATATGTAAATAAATGTTAAAAGAAACAGCTAAAAGTTAAAAGTGGTCACTTCTGGAAAATGAGACATGAGAAACTGAGATGCTAAAATGAACAGCTTTTTCATTATCAGTCATATAGAATTATTTGGTCCATTAAACTACACATGAATCAACTTTGATGAAAATAAAAGCATAATGTAAGAAGGAAAAATTTAAAAATGAACAACTTTAAAAGGAAGAAACTAAATTGATGAACATGTACCTATATGAACCTCAATTAGCAATCTAGACTAATTTAATTAAAAATAAACAAACTAAAAATAATTCTAATAATATTGAATTAAATACTTAATTGACCACCAAGAGGTGGCAGGAGTATAAGTACAATTAGTTTGGTAATGCCTAGCAAAACTGAATATATGCATACACTAAAACCCAACTGATCTACTCAAGTTTGAATCCCAGGAAACTTCTGTACAATTATCAGAAGAAAAAATGTTTAAGAAAGTTAATCACCATGTTGCTCATAATATTGAAAACCTGAAAAGAACTAAATGTTTACCAGTAGACATTTATCCAATCCAGATAGAAAACACCTCAAATTTTTTTATCTAGTAAAATGTTTTTTTTGTAGGTTTTTTTTGTGGGGGGGGGGGTTTGAGTTGGAGTCTCACTCTGTTGCCCAGGCTGGAGTGCAATGGCACACTCACGGCCACCACAACTTCCACCTGCTGGGCTCAGGCGATTCTTCCGCCTCAGCCTTCCAAGTAGCTGGAACTACAGGCGCGCGCTATCACGCCAGGCTAATTTTTGATTTATTGTAGAGATGAGGTCTCGCCAAGTTGCCCA
>NW_007251441.1:473130-478815 GCF_000164805.1 Carlito syrichta | reverse complement strand
GCGGGAGGCTGAGGTGAGTGGATTGCCTGAGCCCGCGGGCTCGAGACCCGCCTGGGTAACTTGGCAAGACCTCATCTCTACAATAAATAAAAAACTAGCTGAGCGTGGTAGCGCGTGCCTGTAGTTGCAGCTACTTGGAAGGCTGAGGCGGAAGGATAGCCGGAGCCCAGCAGCTCCCTAGGCTGCGGTGGCCGGGAGTGGCCACTGCACTCCAGTCCGGGCGACAGAGTGAGACCCCAACTCAAAAAAAAAAAAAAAAAAATGTTAAATGACAGTGAAAAGGAGTAACCTAATTTTATATGTCAAAACATAAATTTCATATAATGTGTGAAAAAGAAATTAGAAAAAGAATATTGTATGTCCAACCTATTACTAGTTATATACATTTTAAAACACATAAGCCATATGTTGTTTATGAATACACCAATCTAAAAGCATAACAGAATGGGTTAGATGGATACACACTAAACCCATGATGGATGTTACCTTGTAGTGACAGTTACAAAATAAAATTGAGGGTAAGTACAGAAAGAACATCCACTTCATTTGTAGTACTTTGGGTCCTATATTTAAGAAGTATTTTAAGGAAACATGAAAAATACTAATAATTGTTAATTCTGTGTAGAGTACTCAGGATTTTAAAATGTAATCCAAGTACTTTTTTTATATTTCTCGAATTAAAAAAAAACTAGGTGTAAAAATATTTTATTGAGAAACAAATTTCAGAAATTATCTCCAAAAGAGCACAAATATTTAAATAGTCTAATAACATATAGTAGATGTCCCCAAACATCAGAGATACCTAGACAAATTTTGTTTTCTTTTTTGCGTCAGGGTCTCACTCTGTCCCCCATACTAGAATACAGTGGCACAATTACAGCTCACTGCAGGTTAAAGCTTAATGCAGCCTCGACCTCCTGGACTCAGCCAATCCTTTGCCTCAAGCCTTCTGAGTACTAGGACTACAGGTGACCAACACCACACCCAGCTAATTTTTTTTGTACAGCCAGGGGTCTCATGTTGCCCAGGTTGGTTTTGAACTCCTGGGCTAAGCAGTCCTCCCGCTTCAGCCTCCCAAAGTTCTGGTATTACAGGCGTGAGCCACAGTTCCCAGCCGAAACCCAGCCAGTCTTATGAGTGAGTTCTACCAAATGTTCCACAAAGTGTCCTACTTTATCCAACGAGGAGAGCATAATTCTGACATAAAAACAGAGGTAGATTATTAGCATTCCAAATTTAGCGGTATTTTAAGAGGAATAACCTTTCTTGAATAAGGTTTATAAAGAGTTCATTCATGATTTAACATCAGGAAGGCGACGTTTGTAATTTGAGATAAACTGCAGTAAAAAAAATTACATGAGAAAAAAACTTAATCTTAAAACTCAACGCTTAAATTGATGTAAAAAGACAGTGAAATGTACTCATTATTCTGTATTTTTTTCAAATCCTTATAAACTAGGAATAGAAGAGAATTTCATTAAGATGAAGAAACATTCACCTTGGGGGGAAAATAAAACTCAATGCCCACCCAGCAGGTGCTGGTCCATAGAATGAAATAAACTTAAGTGTTAAAGAAACAAATGTAAGTGTTCAAAAGAAGAAAGCAACAGATTATATAACTCTCTACCTACTTAGAAATTCCAAGAACATCCGACAAATTTAGAATTAAGATCCGAGGAGACGCACCGCAGCAGGCGGCCGGCCCTGCCCCGGGGCTCGCGCCCCAGCGTGTGCGCATGCGCGTTGTCAGCGCATGCGCGTGGGACGAAAAGAAGGACGATGGCGGCGCGGAGCATCCCTACGCCCGTGCACGGACACGTGGGCCGCGGCGCCTTCAGCGACGTGTACGAGCCCGCGGAGGACACGTTCCTGCTTCTGGATGCGCTCGAGGCGGCGGCGGCCGAGCTGGAGGGGTGCGAGGAGGGCGGGGGCCCTGGGAGAGAGCATGGGTGTCCTGGAGAAGCGACGGCGGAGGGCCCTCAGCCGGAGGAGGCGGTCGGCCCACTTGCTGATGATTGACACATTGACACCCAGAACAGAGAAGGATAATTTTCCTGTAGATACAAGTAATGATTGTGCCGGAGATCTGTCTCCTTTAGCCAAGTTGTTGCTGTGGTCTAATGAGCTCTCTGCCTCCTAACAAGCCATGGTGTGGCTGGTTGTCTGCTGTTGATCTGAAGAACACATGCCCCTAAGAGTAGCGATGGTATAACACATTCGGAAACAAAATATTCTGGAAGGATTGGTTCTCATTAATATTAAAATTGTTAGTAACTGTAAAAGTCGCGTGGCATTATTTGGTTTACTCAGCTTATAAAGTGCACCCTCTGAGGAAGGGCGCAAAAATGAAAAGTTTTGAATTATTGAATTGGGGAAGTATTTTTAAACCTGCTCAGTAGCAAAGTCTGTAGTAGCCATTAGTCGCATATGGCTACTGAGCACTTGAAATGTGGCTAGTGCGACTGAGGAACTGAATTTTTCATTCAGTTTAAAAAAAAAAAGTTATATGCAGCGAGCAGCCTATGGAATATACCCTGCTACCATGTGATTATTAAAATTGATTTGTTGAAGTGCTCAGCATAGACTTTAATAACAAAAACAATGAATGCCTACTTTGTAATTTTTTAATGAAAGAAACTTGAGTTGTTAGATTTATTTAAGGATCAAGAGTTGTGTTGGGTTTTCTCAGGTCAGCTGTTAGGTTTCAAAGATCTATATTGTTTATTCCTCTTGAACTTGGTCATATTTTTCCACATATAAAGACCCCACCCTTTATTTTTAAACTAGTTTTTCATTGTAGACGATGGAACTTTTGGATTTACTGGAATGTAGAGTGGAACAGTGCTATTTTATAACTTGTCTTTTCTTCTCAAGATAGCCCAGAAAGATTTACAAGCACAAATTGCATTGCAAAGTATGCTGTAAAAGGAGCTGATTTTGTTATAAAGTCTTGGATATTTCTAGTCTTGGAATTCTAATTATTTATGAGACCATGATAGTTATTTTCAAAGAGAAGCCACCTGGTAAGATTCACAGACCTTACTACCACCTAATAAAGACTTGTCAGATGAGTAGCCTGATTCCAAAAGTTAAAAATGCTAAAAGTGTGTTGCTTGGTAGTTGTTTGGGGAGGTAAGTGCTAGTTCCCTAAATGTCATCAAACTCATCTTTGTAATGGAGGATGATTGGTGCTTTTGATGCATGTGTAGGATTACAGACAAGGAAATAAATTTAATTGAAAGACAAAAATAAAATAGAGTGAAGATTTTATTATATTTAACAGCATTCTAAGATTGTTAACATTCTGACCTGGCGCAATGGACATGCCTGTAAACCCAGCACTTTGGGTAGCCAACGTGGGAGGATCTCTTGAGCCCAGGAGTTCAAGACCAGCCTGGGCAACATAGTAAGACACTATCTCCACACACACACAAAAATACAATATTTAGCCAAGCATGGTGGTGTGCTTGCAGTCCCAGCTACTTGAGAGGCTGAGGCAGGAGGATCACTTGAACCCAAGAGATCAAATTTGTAAAACATGCCACTGCACTCCAGCTTGGGTAACACAACACAACTCCATCTTAAAAATTAAAACATAATTAACATTCCAAGATATTTAGATATTTTCTCAATTAGCATATAGCTGAACAAATAAGAAATGCCTTTGCTGCTCTAAATCTATTACCAGAGGATCTTTATGAACATTAGGTACATAAAAATGATAGAGGAACTTCTTTTTTAAATAAATTTTGTAATAATACAAATCCTGTCATTTTAGGAAGTACTCAGCTAGAAACTCCTTGTTGAAAATGATGATGTCTTTCATATTAATACATATTTCAAACTTTGACATTCTATACTTTTTAATGTAATGTATACTTTTTAATGTAATGTATTGAAATTCATTGAAAGCCACCTGTGGTAATATATAACTATGTTATGGACTTAAAATATATTACACACCCAAAATATTAGCAATTTTGAGTTATACAATATTAAGCACAAAGTGGTTGTCAGAAATTATAAATTTCTTTTATATTTCCATATGTTTGCAGGTGAGTACTGATGCTGGAGAAATATACATTATAACTAGCATGAGAGCTTCCTGTGTACTAATATTTTATTTTGTTGTTTTTTTTTCTAGAGTGGAAATATGTCTTGAAGTAGGGTCAGGGTCTGGTGTAGTATCGGCTTTCCTAGCTTCTGCGATTGGTCCTCAAGCTTTGTACTTGTAAGTATATCATATTCATCCAGATCTTCTACTAAGAAATTCACTACTATTGCTTGAATGAAACAATTTTTGTTGAGTAGGCAATATGTAGCTGATAGTGTTTAAATAAGTACAGTGAAGACACAAATTGCAAATTATGCTTCCCTAAAAATTACAACTTCAGCTAAGCACAGTGACTCATGCCTGTAATCTCAGCACTTTGGAAGGCTAAGGTGGGAGGATTACTTGAGGCCAGGAGTTCGAAACCAGTCTAGGCAACAAAGCAAGACCTTGCTCTATAAAAAATCCAAAAATTAGCCGAGCATGGTGGCATATGCCTATAGTCCCAGCTACTTGGGAAGCCAAGGCAGAAGGATTACCTGAACCCAGAAGGTCAAGGCGTGGTAATCCATAACTGTGCCAGTGTACTCTAGCCTGGACAAAAGAGAGACCCTGACTCAAAAAAAAAAACTTATAACTTCATGTTCAAAACTGCTCCATTATACTGCACAATTATAGAAATAGCATCATTTTAGATCATTTCCAAATTTTATTCTTTTTTTGGTAAATAATTGATTCAGAAAAAATTTAAAGTTACTAAAATTTATTTATAGAAAATTGGAGACCATAGAAAAGTATAAAGAAAAAATTAAAATAATAAATTTTGGCCATTGCTGCTAAACTTTGGTCAGGTCATGTGGCTCTTTGGGCTATAGCCACCATGTTTTCCTAAGCTTTGGGCCCCTCCCCTACCCTGGGGAGGTGGATCTCCTCTCTCTCTCTCATTTACTTTCTAAATAAATTATATTTCCCGATCTTAATTAATTACTTAATTAAATTTTACCATAAGGTTCAAGTACATTTCCTTCAGTTTTTTTATTGCCTTTGTTTTTAATATTGTCTCATTAGCATTGTCCTCTCAAAATTTTCTTTTTGGTGGTTGCATAGTATTTCTTCATTGACTGTATTATAATTTCACAAATTCCTTTAGATGTTTGTATATGTATGTTTATTCCTTGAATGTTGTATCAATATAAGACTCTCTTTTATCAATATAACAAGTTTGTTCTCTTTTTCTTTGCCATTATTGAAGCTTTGTAACTTTTTTTCCTAAATCTGTACTCTGTAGAATTAATGGAACATTCTTTGAATTATTCAGTAACAGATTTGCCTTTTGGACTTAATGATATAGTTTTCTTCCTTTTCTGTTTATAGGTGCACTGATATCAACCCTGAGGCAGCAGCTTGTACCCTGGAGACAGCATGTTGTAATAAAGTCCACATTCAACCAATAATTACAGATTTGGTGAGCTGTTAATCTTTGTACAATACTTATCCATTTTCTTTTCAAATTAGTTAAGATCAAGGTATTTCAGGTCAAAAAACTTTTGTAAGTAAGTAATTGACTTTTGACTAAACAGTGTACCCTATACAAAATAAACTCTTTTTTTTTTTTTTTTTTTTTTTTTTTTGGT
>NW_007251441.1:376905-473075 GCF_000164805.1 Carlito syrichta | reverse complement strand
AGTCCTTCCGCCTCAGCCTTCCAATTAGCTGGAACTACAGGCACGCACTGCCATGCCTAGCTTATTTTTTGATTTATTGTAGGGATGAGGTCTCACCATGTTGACCAGGTTGGTCTCGAACCCGCAGGCTCAGGCAATCCTCTTGCCTTGGCCTCCCAAAATCATGGGATTACAGGTTTGAGCCACCACACTCAGCCCAAAGTAAACTCATCACTGACATAATCCATCTTCTCCATAGTCAAAAGGAATTCATATTGGTTTATACAGGTCAGGCGTCTTTCAATCAGAAGCAACAGTGAACTCAATTCAAACTGGCTTAAATTTTAAAAAGTTGGTGGCTTCAGATACAGCTGTCCCCATGAACTCAAATAATTTTACAAGCATCTTTTTCTTAGCTCTGAACTCCTCTCTGGTAAAGTTCCTAAGCAGCCTTTCCCTTTGTGGTAACAAAATGTCTGCATGTCTACATCTTATTTCTCAGCAACTCTTCAAGAAAAGAAGCCCTTTCTACATAATTTCTCTAGCAAAAGTTCCAGAATAAGTATTATTTGGATCAACTTAGGTCATGTGCCTCTCTTTCAGTCTCTCACTGTGGCCAGTGGGGATTTGAATATGAAGATGATCGGCTTCGATGTGGATCATAGTCCCACTCCAGGAGCTAGATTGGGTTAAGCCTTATCCAGGCCACTTGGATTGAGAATGACAGGAGGTAGAGCTTCCCTAGCAAAAGTCAAGGAGATGTAATCAGATAAAAGGGAGAATGGGTCCTGGGCAGGTTAAAAAAAAACAAATGACAACTACAGAACCATTGCTTTATTTTACAAAGTTAACATCATGCATTTTCAATTTGCCGTTCCTAAAATATTTTAGATTATAATAGAAAAACTTGAATACTTTTAAATTTGTGAGTTTTTTTTTAACTTACTGAAATACCTTTTTATAAGCAAAAATCATAATAGTGTGTACTAGGTGGGCATAATAAATATAAAATACTTTCTGTGCTCCTTAGCCTGTGTTATTCTTACACTGATGAGGATAGGTAGTTTTCCTGTGTTTTTACATTTACAGATGATTTTGTAACTTAGAAGGAATCAAAACTGTGAGATAAAAAAATTTTTATATTACTAGAAGTTATTATTGCTACTAAAATCTAGAGTATCAAGAAGGGTACTCATGTCATTTATATGAGAGATTAATGTGGTGATTTTTAAAAATTGTTCTTTGCTTGTTTATTTATTTGTTCATTTATTTTTTGAGACAGGGTCTCACTATGTTGCCCAGACTGGTGTCAAACTCCTGGGCTCAGGCAATTCTCCTGCCTCAGCCTCCTGAGTAGCTGGAATCACAGGTGTGCACCACCATGCACAGCCTGATTTTTTAAATTTTAAATATTTCTTTAATGTGCCTATAATTAGTGTTAAATATACAGTTTTGATAGAATTGTAAAACGTCAGAGATAGAAGAAATTCAGAATATCTTTTTTTTAGCAGGTATGAAAAAAGAAGTGAGGTTTTTTTTAAAAGTCACACAGCTAATAAAATGATAAATCCAGAGTTTAAGCACAGATATTCTGAATCCAAATTTAGAAGTTCCACAGCTGTTTTGGGACATGATTGGTGGTCATTTATGCCAGAATCAGTTCTTCAGTAAAGTTGACCGTGATACTGAATATTTACTATTGGCAAAGAAGTAAGCAAGATATAGGCATGAGCGAAGGTATTATGGTCAATTAACACTTTGTACTGAGACATCTCAAGAATCGCCTACCGGCAACTTGACCACAGATCATAAATCTAACAAAAACTCAGATGTGTCCCCTCTCGGGGAGCAGGAAGAGATTGCTGGTGATTATATAGGACAAACTTATGCCAGCACAATTTTTTCAAAAATTTATATTTCCTTGAAGTTTTCCATTTAAATTGCATGAGAAAGCAAATAAAGAGATGGAATATATGGTATACTGAGATATGATCGATCAGTTGAGAAGTGGTTTTTAGGAATCACGAGTGTGTCTTTTCCACATCTTCTTTGAACAACAGATTGGACAATAAATTACCTATTATGAATACGGGAGGAAGAAAATGCTACTGCACTGTCTGCTCAAATAGTAAAACGCCAGGTGGAAGACGTCAAACAAATTACTGTTGCACATAATTTTGCATTGTATAGACTTGGGCTCATTAGTATGAATACATGTTACCAGTAGCTCTTGCCTGTAATCAGTACTTTGAAAGGCCAAGGTGGGAAGATTGCTTGAGGCCAGGAGTTTGAGACAAGGTGGGAAGATTGCTTGAGGCCAGGAGTTTGAGACAAGCCTAGGCAACATAACAAAACCTCATCTCTACAAAACCAAAAATTAGCCAGTCATGGGGCACACACCTGTAGTCCCAGCTACTCAGGAGACTTAGGTAGAAGGGTCACCTGAACCCAGGAGGTTGAGACTGTCGTGAGCCATGGTTGTACCACTGTATTCCAGCCTGGGCAACAGAGTGAGACCCTGACTCAAAATAAATAAAAAAATAAAATAAGATACATTACGTATTTTCTTACATACTTAAAACACACTGAGCATAATTTTACATTGGGGTAATTAGTGCGAATATCAGTTGTTATTCTGTGCTATAAATGGTAATGCCGAAATTTGCCTTTACATTAGATAGCTGTAGTCTGTAGTAATTTTGAGTTTTTATTTCTCTTTGTCTATCTTTTTGCTTGCTTTATGTGGCCATATTTCACTACTACCTATCAGTAGAACCTCCGCTTTCCTTTTTCATGTGCTTTGTGCTAGAAAACCAAACAACCAATTTAGTTAGCCTTGAATTTAAACTAAGAGGGGGCTCTGTAGAAGTACGTGCTTCTCATTTGAATAAGGACTGTGTGTTTTGCTGTATGGATTTAAAACTTCTCATCAGAGCCCTTTTTTTGCTTACTTCCTAGTTTTTGGATATGTTCCAGGGCTGTGAGACTACCAAAGCTGAATATGGATGAGTGAGAGATGCCTGTGATTTATATCTTGTCCATAGTGACGTTCTTATTTAAGTCCATTTTCTTTTTAACTCTTTAAGATTTTCAATTTTTTTAATATCAATTTTGCCTTTATTAAACATCTAGTGTGGCAGAGATTATTACTATATAGTGCCTCGGGGGCCATCATAAATAGTTACAAAACAAATTCTTTTTTAGTTTCCTTACCCAGCATATCTGGAAAATTACATTTTGAAGTTTATTTTAAAATTTGAGAAACTTGATTTTGTTAGGGAATTGAAAACAAAGCTTTTGGTTATTTCAAATGTATTTCCTCATTCTAGTATTCATACGGGAGAAGACAAATTAATCATCTTTTGACTTGGAGACAAGGCTACATCTGAATCACTTCTCAAAAACTGATTATCTTTTCTCTTTTTAAATGAGTAAAGAAAAGTTACCTCTTTAAACATCTTGTCAGAGGTATTACTGTTAACTCAGTTAACACTTATTAGTATGTTAAAAATGGGATTGCTAGAGCCCAAAAGGGATTGTGGGAGAAAGGCTTGTTCCTTTCCGTCTGGCGGCAACCATCAGCGGTGAGCTGGGATGGTTCAAGTACATCCTGGATCTGTGGCAGAAGAAGCATTCGGACTGCTGCGGGTGCGCTGCTGACAGTACCACCAACCCTCGCACCGCACCGCACCCTGCGCCCCACGCGACCCGACAAGGCACGCAAAGCCAAGCAAGGTTATGTCATCTGCCGAATCCACGGGGGTGGCCACAAATGCCCTGTTCCCAAGGGCGCGGCCTAGGACAAGCCTGTGCACCAAGACGTCAGCAAGTTTAAGTTCACACAGCCTGCAGTCTGTGACCGAGGAGCGAGCTGGACGTCACTGTTGGGCTCTAAGAGTCCTGAATTCCTGCTGGGTTGGTGAAGATTCCACATAGAAATTTTTTGAGGTTATCCTCATCGATCCATTCCATAAAGTCGTCAGAAATAAAAAATGAGCTGGGTGTGGTAGCGCGCGCCTGTAGTTCCAGCTACTTGGAAGGCTGAGGCAGAAGGATCCCCGGAGCCCAGCAGGTCGAGGCTGCGGTGGCCGGGAGTGGCCACTGCACTCCAGTCTGGGCGACAGAGTGAGACTCCAACTAAAAAAAAAGCAAAAAAAAAAAGAAATCCAGACACCCAGTGGATCATCAAGCCATTCCACAAGCATCGGGAGATACGGGGGCTGATGTCGGCGAGTCGCAAGAGCTGTGGCCCTGGGAAGGACCACAAGTTCCACCACACCATTAGTGGCTCCCGGCGTGCAACCTGGAGGAGGCACAACACTGCACCTGCACTGCTACGGCTAACCCAAGTCGTGTTTGTACCCCCCCCATTAAACAATGAGGACAGTCCTGTCTGCTTAAAAAAAAAATGGGATTGCTTGTAGAAATGTGAATTAAATGAAAATTCTAGGGCATTATTTCTAAATATATGTAAGTAGCCCAATGATATGCCCAATATTTAGGAAGTATGACTGGGTATTAAATAACTTTGATTCATATAATATAAAAGCTATTACCTCCCTAATTCTCTTTCAACTTTTCTCATCACATTAAGAAGGTCTTGGTTTGGCTCTTTAACACCTTTTTTACACATACAAATGCCCCTTTAACAAAGAAAGTACAGGCATGGTTTATGCTGAGGCTGGTAACAAGTAACTATAACCTAGTAACATTTTTTGTTTTTATTGCATTTATTGTAATAGTCATTTCTATTTCCAGAAAGTAATACTGATATTCCATTTGCAGTTGTATTATTTAACAAAAAGAGATCCATTTAAAGAACAATAACCAGTAAATAATGATAGGTATCTATGCAGATATGGGAAAAATTGTGAGAACGTTAATAAAATAACTGTAGTTGTGGACATTTCTTTGAGATCCTTCAATATTCCATCTCAAGAAACAGGCTCAGAATTCATGAGTAAGAGTCAATACAAAGTAGTAATTGAAGGAAATGATTTTGGAGGTAAGAACTTATCCACATATACTGTTTTTACTCTACTATCCTGTAAAGGCATAGTGTGACGTTCTCAAACATGATTTTTATCACTTTTATTTACTCAATTTAATCAGAAAAATACTGTGACACTTTACCCTAAATGTACTTTCTTTACAAAAGACATTTTTCTTGTTGTTTCATAGAAAATTACACCAAATTTAAAGATTTTTAAAATGCCAGACAAATACTATTTTCAGTGTTTTTCCTAGTATTATCAACTCTTTCTTTGATATCTAAAATCTCTCAGACAATACATTTACAAGTAATTGAAGAAATGGAAAGCAAAAAAATCCATCTTCTGATATTTTCTGTCATTCAGATATATTTTCTGTCATCTCATAAAACATTTATCTTGGTTATAGAAAATAGATGTTTTAAGTTAGTGGCAATCACTGTAAAGTTGTACGAAATCTATAAGAAGATGTGCTACAGAGTTAGAGCTTGTCTCCTCACCATTTCGTCTTCTAAAAGTGAAACCAGGCCAGGTGTGTTGGCTCATGCCTGTAATCTCAGCACTTTGGGAGCCTGAGGCAGGAGGACTGCTTTCACCCCAGAATTTGAGACCAGCCTAGGCCACATAGCAAGACTTCATATCTACAAAAAAAAAAAAAAAGCCAGTTCTGGTGGTGCAGACCTGTAATCCTAGCTTCCTGGGAGGCTGAGGCAGAAGGATCACTTGAACTCAGAAGGTCACAGCTGCAGTGAGTTGTGATCGTTTCACTGCACTCAACAACAGAGTGAGACCCCAACTCCAAAAAAAAAAAGTGAACCCAGAGTGTAAACAAATGTGCTGTTGAAGAGCAGAGGAGCAGAGGCTTTGCTGAACATTTTATAAAATGTTCTTTCTGATAGTTTGATTTCTTTACTTTTAGTTAATTGCATATATTCTTTATCTGAACGAAACTGTAAAAAATACTTGTCTTCATTTCTGTCTACAAATGTGGTCACCTAACATGTTATTTTTTCCTAAAAACATGGGAGAGCAGAACACTTTTATTTATATTTTTAACTTTTTTTTTAATTTGAGGATCATGGGGTGTATGTGAGGATTTGTTACATAGGTATATTGAGCAAAGGCGAGATTTGGGCTTCTGATGAACACACCTTCCCAATGGTAAGGCTGGTGCCCAATGGGTGGTTTTATATCCCTTATTCTCCCTCCTTTTGTATTATCTGATATCTGTTGTTACCATCCTTACACTCATGTGTGCTCAGTGTTTAGCATCCACTTGTGAGTGGGAACATACAGTATTCAGTTTTTTGTTTCTGTGATAATTCACTTAGAGTGTTGGTGGGAGAGTATTTTTAAAAGTTGATTTGTTAATTATTTAATTCAGAGTTTAACTTAAACCTCTTACTGTTGTTGAACACATTTAGGTCAAAGGCTTGCTACCAAGATTAAAGGGAAAAGTTGATCTTCTGGTGTTTAATCCCCCCTATGTCGTGACTCCACCTGAAGAGGTAAGGGATACAGCAATGTAAAATTATTAATATTTTTAGCTTTTTGTCTCTGAAATCAAATACACATCATCATTTGAAATCATTCAGCTGCTACTAACACAAACAACTTGGTTTTTACTTCTAGTAGTTAGTAATCAAGTTCTTACTAGATATAGGAAAAGAAACTTCTTTACTAGATATAGGAGAAAAACTAAAATAATGGAAATACAAACTGTGACCCATATCTGTCATTAAAAATCCCATCTAAATCAGGTCATAGTTGGTACTAGTGCAAGAACAGGCATACAGACCAATGGAACAGGATAGAGATTCCGGAAGCAAAGCCTCAATTTCTCAGCCAACCCATCTTTGACAAAGCCTCCAACAACAACCACTGGAGAGAGGAGAACCTATTCAGTAAACGGTGCTGGGAAAACTGGCTGATCACATGCAGAAGATTGAAACAGGACACCTACCTATCACCATACACAAAAATTAACTCTAAATGGGTCAAAGACCTAAACATAAAACCTCAAACTGCAAGAATCTTAGAAAATATAGGAGACACCCTTATGGAAATTGGAACTGGCAACCAATTCCTGGTCAAAACCGCAAGTGCCCATACTCTTCTAAGAGATAAGATAGACAAGTGGGACCTCATCAAACTGACAAGCTTCTGCAAAGCAAAAGAAACCATCAAGAGAGTGGGGAGACAGCCCACAGAATGGGAAAAAGTATTTGCCAACTGTATATCTGACAAAGGCCTAACATCTAGGATCTATGAGGAGCTCAAACATGCCAAAAGGAAAAACACAAACGGCCCCATTAAAAAGTGGGCAAAAGACTTGAATAGACACTTCTCAAAAGAAGATATATGGGCAGCCAGCAGATACATGAAAAAGTGCTCAACCTCACTCATTATCAGAGAAATGGAAATCAAAACAACATTGAGATACCACCTAACCCCAGTAAGAATGGCCGTCATTAATAAAACAAACAGCAACTAATGCTGGTGAGGATGCAGAGAAAAAGGAATGCTTCTACACTGAGGTGGGAATGCAAAATAGTGCAACCTCTTAGGAAGACAGTGTGCCAATTTCTGAAAGAACTAGAAATTGACCTTCCAGATGACCCAGCAATCCCCCATTGGGAATATAACCAGAGGAACTCAAGTCATTCTACCAAAAAGATACCTGCAATGCATGTTTGTTGCAGCTCTATTCACAATAGCCAAAACGTGGAACCAACCATGCTGTCTATCGAAGCTGGACTGGATAAAAAAATTTGGGACATATACACAATGGAATATTTTGCAGCCACAAAGAAGGACAAACATATGGACTTCGTCACAACTTGGATGGGTTTAGAGTCTATCATACTCAGTGATCTATCACAGAAACAAAGAACAGAGTACCATATGTTCTCACTCATAAGCGGACCTTGAACAATTATCATAATACTGTAAGAAAGGGATTGGCAGTAGTGTAAAACTGCCGGGGGTAGGGGATTGGTATTTGCAGTTGAGGGAAACTGCCAGGGGAGGGAGAGGCAAACCCTATCAACAAGGGTAACTGTGTAATGAACATTTATATACCTAACCTGAATTGTACCCTACATCTTTAAAATAAAGCATAAAATAAAATAATAATTTAAAAAATCAGGTCATAGTGTTTAAATTCATATATGTGAATACATATTATGTATATAATATCCATCAATATATGTTACATATATCCTTTATCATGAATAACGAATTTGCAAAGCAAAATTTTTTTATCAACCTTAAATTCACATAGAAATTTCTTCTGGAAGTTTCAGGTTTCCTCTTTGCACATGTATTACCAGAAAGTGGGACAGTAAGGCCAAGTCTCATTTCAAGTAGGGAAAAAAATCTTGTAATATATGATTTTTATTTTTATTTTTCTGTCTCAGGCTTATTTGTACATATAGCACAGGAGGACACCAGCCCCACACAGACAGCAGTCTAGGGACTGGCAGAAACCTCTACTCTGGAGCCTTTGTGGGGGCCTGGGCACCTTTGGGAACCTGAGCAGAAGCTTGAGTCCAAGCTGGAGCTGCAGCTGAAGCTGCAGCCTGGGCCTTAGCTTGATCCTTGGCCTTTGACCAGCAGAGCCTACGGCCCTTGGCAATGTGGGCATGAATGCACTTTTCAAGCTTGGGTTGGGCAATGTAGGCAAGTCAATTAAGCTTGTGGCTAGGACCCTGTGGGATCTTGGACTTAACCTCCTTGGCCTTTATGAGGGCCTTGATAGCCTAAGCATGTGTATTCATGACCTTGGCATTGTTGGCCTATATCTTCTTCAGGCCCTTCTTGTAGTTCTTGGCAAAGTGCATGTTCCTCAGGAACTTGCGGTCCACCCCCTTAAGAGACTCGTATCTTTGTCATCAGGGTTTCTTGATGCCATTTCTGTGTCATTTTCAGAACTGGTTCTGTGTGGTGTGGTTCTTGGACTTGGCCATGTCTGCACTGTAACCCATAGGCAATTTATGATTTTTAAAATCTCAGTAAAGTGCAGTAACCTTTTCCCAGGTATGATCAAAGTTTAATAGGGGACTAGCTTTTCTTTAATTATTGTGTTTATTGTATTTTTTGAAAATTATTCCTTGGCAAAGCTGATAAACTTTCCATTCACCTCTATACCAAGATGGGAAGGATGCATTTGGCTCCTGTTACTACTAATGGCAGTTAAATAGTGAAAGAACTGTTGCTCCACTGACATATGAACTCATATAAGAAGGAACAAAGTCATTGTCATAAGGAGAACAGCCATTGAGGGAAAGGAAATTTATTAAAACTCTTTAGGAAAGTGCTATGGAAATAAATATTAAGAGTGATAAAAATGTTTCAATCCAATAATCTTCATCCTTGAACTTTTAAGATAAATCAACAGTAGAATAAATTGAAATTCACAAAAATATGTTTCTTTAACTATGATGGCAAATAATGTGAAACTGTATACGTAACAGAAGAGAAGTAGTTAAATAATTTATGATCTATCAGGTCTACAAATGTAAAGACGAGTAAATGAAAAGAGAAATTTCTGTAGTATGTTGACTTAAATGGGCTTTTTTCCTCCCATGCTCCTAGCTCTAAGACATGTGCATCTCCTGAGCCTTACAGCTATTGGGACATATAGGTGACTGAGTCTAGACAATGCCTGAGGCTTTTTTGCAGTCCCAACAGAGAGAACTAGTATCATATTCTTATGAGCTGGGCAGTTAACTGAAGAGCAGGATCAAAATATAACACAACAAAGCTGTCTTGGACCTTTAAAACATGTTTTACATAGTAAAACATCAGGAAATGAATTAAAAGGAATGAGTTCACTATCTAGACCTGAGTAAGTAGCCTGGAAACCCAATGAAATAAATATTTCAGTGCACAAAGCATGAAGACAAAGAGAAGAAAATCACAAAGGTAAAAGATTTGAGACTTAGAGATTAGATTAGATCCAGGAGACATACAAATAATCGGAGTCAGTGCTTATAAAAAGTTGTGACTGTACTTACTAGTGTATCCAGAAACATGAAATAAGGTTCTTTTGGTTTGTCCCTGTAGTCTGTGAAGGATCAGAGTGCCACAGCAGTTGACCCAGGTAGTGGATAAACAAAAGTCCACCAAACATGACTCCTCCTTTATGAAGATGGAACCCTCCCTTCTGTGGCCTGGAAGAATGTGATTGGGGCGGGGTGCAGTGGCTCACTCCTGTAATCCCAGCACTTTGGGAGGCCAAGGCAGGAGGATTGCTTGAGCCCAGGAGTTTGAGAGCAGCCTAGGCAACATAGTAGGACTGCATCTCTACAAAAATCAAAAAATTAACTGGACATGATGGTGCACATCTGTAATCCCAGCTACTCGGGAGGCTGAAGTCAGGAGGATTGCCTGAACCCAGGAGGTTGAGGCTGTGATGAGCCATGATTGTGCCACTGTACTCCAGCATGGGCAACAGAGTAAGACCCCGATTCAAATAATAATAAACTGGGCGTGGTGGTGCATGCCTGTAGTCCCAGCTACTCAGGAGGCTGAGGCAGAAGGATCACCTGAGCCCAGAAGTTTTAGGCTACAGTGAGCTGTGATCATGCCACTGCCCTCCAGCCTGGATGACAGAGTGAGACCCTTACTCTCAAAGGGGGGGGTTGGTACCCGACAATCCTGGAGAGTCATCTCTACTGCAAGTAGATAAACAAGCTGAGCATCCCTGGGCAGTCATATCACAGAGGGACCCTAATTTGTATTGGAACAGAGAGACAAGAAAGAGACAGACCTGGCAGAGACTGTCATCACCATGCATGCTTGCCACAGGCCATCTTACCTGATGAAACCACCAAAGAATGTGCTCCATTAAAATAAGGAAGAGGAAGATATGGATCCCAGAAAAAGAGAATGTTTAACCCAGGAGAAAAGCAAAGGAAATGCCAGGAAAAAGAAGTCTTCATTAGAAAGATCTTGACAAAAAATAGCTGATAAATTTCCAACTATGATTAACTTTGTGGAAAATTATATTGAAGCTTATGATAGATATGTGAATGATTAGATTCAAGGAAAATTAAGTAAATGGACACAGTTAATGCCCCTCAATACTCAAATAAGATATGATACTTTTCCACCAGAAAATATTATACAACCCTTAAAAGAATGAATTAAGCAGGGCACAGTGGCTCACGCCTGTAATCCTAGCACTTTGGGAGGCTGAGGTGAGAGGATTGCCTGAGCCCAGGGTTCAAGACCAGCCTGGGCAACTTGGCAAGACCTCGTCTCCATAATAAATCAAAAAAATTAACCGGACATGGTCATGCACACCTATAGTTCCAGCTACTTGAAAGGCTGAGGCGGAAGGATTGCCTGAGCCCAGCAGGTCATTGCTGTGGTGGCCATGAGCATGCCACTGCACTCCAGCCTGGGCGACAGTGAGACTCCAACAACAACAATAAAAGAATTAGAACTAAATCACATGACATGAAGAGATTTTTATAAGGTATTGTTCAGTGGGAGAAGCAAGATACAGGTAGGCATATGTAATATAATCCTGTCTTTGTAAAACATGGACAAAAAGAAAAACTTGTGTGTGTAGAAGGTAGGGGTGAGGCAAACAAACAAAACAGTAAAAGGAAAAAGTGTGGCTTTTGTTTATTCATTTTTCTTCAAGCTTTATTGGACTTGAAGGTGTGACTTTTTAAAAACAAGCATATGAGTATATTCCTTTTTTCATAAAAGTATATATGCATATGATTATTCCTTTCCTTCATAAAAGTATATACGCATATGACTATAGTTATAAAGGAATTATTTTTAGTAGGAAAATATATGCCATATAAATGAATAAATTAAAGGCATGACTGCATATAAATAATTTAAACTAAAATATAGACAAAGACCATGGAAGGAAATAAGAAAACTGTTGTATTAGGGTTAAAGTACTCTTTAATTCTTTAATTTTGAAAACAATATACAATGGTAAGGATCTAAAGATTGGTAATACTACATAAACTCAGATTTTGTTTCTAAAATAGTTTGTTAGAGGAAAAATGCTTCAGTATACTTTAATATAATAAATGGGTTTCTATAAAAAGGTCTGTGTGTACCAGCCTAGGCAACTTGGTGAGACCTCAGCTCTACAGTAAATAAATTTTAAAAATTAGCTGGACATGGTGGCACATGTCTATAGTTCCAGCTACTTGAAAGGCTGAGGCAGAAGTATTGGCTAAGCCCAGCAGGTTGAGGCTGCAGTAGCAGTGAGTGTGCCACTGCACTCTAGCCTGGGTGACAGAGTGAGACTCTGACTCAAAAAAAAAAAAAAAGTCTGTGTGTTTTATACTTTAATCTAGAAGAGATCCGGATGTGTTGGAAGCTTTTAAAGCTTTTTTACTGAACAGTAGATCTATTATACAAGCTTCCCCTTCTAGCATCTTTCTAATTTTTCTATATTAAGTAGAAGAGTTTCCTATGTCTCTCCATGTAAGCATTGTATTAATAGTAACAACTATTATTAAGCCCTTAATATGTGCAGGGCATTGTTTAAATATACTTACTCTTTAATTCCTAACAGTGGATAAAAATTAGTTTTTGATTGTATAGACAGACCTATTATTTTTTCTAATTTTATAGATATGGTAGGAAACTAATTCACAAAGATTACTAATCTACCCAAAGTTACCCAAACTAGAAAATAATGGAATTTAGATTCAACTTTACTGCCTCAGCAGTAAAATGCAAAATATATGCTTGCTTTGTCATGTTACTTGTCAAAAAGATTCAGTTTGTGATCTAACTCAAATTTGACTTGAGTTAAAAGAAAACATTTTTTCTAACTGGTCACAGGTAGGAAGTCATGGAATAGAGGCAGCTTGGGCTGGTGGCAGAAGTGGTAGAGAAGTCATGGACAGATTCCTTCCGCTGGCTTCAGACCTACTTTCACCAAAAGGATTATTCTATTTAGTTACAATTAAAGAAAACAATCCAGGTAATATAGACTAGTTTATCATTTAACTATTTACTTTACTAAAATCAAAAGTTAATAAACAACTGTAATTTATAAAATGATCTGGCATGTTAATGAATTTAATCACTGAGCTAATATAGACATAAATTTGTGTTGAAAAAGAAAGAGTTTTTTTGGTTTTTGTGCAAGCTTATGGCCACCGCAGCCTTGACCTTCTAGGCTGAGGCAGCCCTTCTGCCTCAGTCTTCCAAGTAGCTGGGACTCCCAGCATGCGTTACCATGCCTGGCTAATTTTTTGATTTATTATAGAAACGAGGTCTTGCCATGTTGCCCAGGCAGGTCTTGAGCTCCTGGGCTCAGCCAGTCCTCTTGCCTCTGCCTCCCAAAGTGCTGGGGTTACAGGCATGAGCCACTCACTGTGCCTGGCTTAGAAAAAGATTTTAAGAGAGAAATTTTTCTTGTTTAAAAAAGTATTGTCTTCTTTTCTTTTTTGGTGGTTTATTCCCCATTTATAAACTAATATTCAAGTACAAAATATCTTAATTTCTTTTTCTAACTCCTCACCCTCAGTATTGTGAATTTTCTCTCTACCCTCTCAAGTCTTCATGCCCTTGACAATTTTGCTGTGTACTCTTTAGTTCATCTGAAGTTTTATCATGAAAGTTTTCTTATTGTATGGATTTTTATATCTTGGTTTTCAGAATACTTTATAACTAAATTGACTGTAGTCTTCTCTTTTTCTGTACATCTTGTTTTATTTTTATCTTATATCTTTTTTATCTTATATCTTATATCCTCAGCCCCTCACATTACATCATGATTACTAGTTTTCTTTCTTTTTTTGTAACTCCATTTTCTTAGTTTAGTCTTTTTAGTTTTACTTTATAAAAGGAAGATTTTGCTTTTCTCAATAAGCTACTTCATTTGCTTTTGCTGTGCAGTGTCACTATTCGGTTTGTTCATACCTTCATTGACCTTTTTTATTCAAAGGGAAGGCTATAGGGCAGAGATTGGAGCCAGACAATTAAAAAATGGATCACTTGCTATAATAACAAGGATAACTAATATTTCTGTTAAGTTCAAAGTAGGCTACCAGTGCAAAGTAAGCCATTCTGTCTGATTAGAATACTCAGCAACACCTTGGAAATACAAAGGCTCCCATCTTTCTGAAGTCCAGTTTCACTTTAATAGACATTTCCTTGGTATATGTTGTGTTGTTAGATGAATATAATTTATAAATAGTCTGTACTTATCATCTTATTAAACTGCTTAGTGATCAAACACATTTCCAAATGATTTAACAGAATTGACCTTTTGTTTTGATTTTTTTTCATTTTAGAAGAAATTTTGGAAACAATGAAGACAAAAGGTCTGCCAGGGACCACTGCACTTTCCAGACAAGCAGGCCAAGAAGTTCTTTCAGTCCTCAAGTTCACCAAATCCTAATACACAGTATGTGCTGAGAGCTAGAGGAAAACTGAATATACTCAGCGGATTTTAAAACTGAAGTCATTCCTTGGTTAACAAGGAATATTATGAGAAATTTGTCATAAATAAGCCAGGCATGGTGGCTCATACCTGGTGGGAGGATTGCTTAAGGCCAGGAATTCAAGACCAGCCTGGGCAACAAAGTGAGACCTCATCTCTACAAAAGAATAGTCAAATTAACCAGGCATGGTGGCACACACCTATAACCCCAGCTACTTGGCTACTTGAGAGGCTGAGGCAGGAACATCACTTGAGCCCAGGAGGCTGTGATGAGTTGTGATCATGCCATAGCACTCCAGCCTGGGTGACAGAGTGAGACTCTGACTCAGACAAAAAAAAAAAAGAAAGAAATTTGTTATAAATAAAAAGGTGGAAAGGTAGGATATTCCCTTTCACCCAAAAATCAGAATTATTTGTACAACTGCAAGTAAATATGTATATTATATTTATAATTTCCATTTTATATATACACATTATATTATGTATGAAAGGATGTTTATTTCAGCGTTACTTATAATAGCAAAACAATGGAATCAACATGAGTATCCATCAGTAAGAAAACTGGTCGAGTAAATTACAGTATATCCATTTCACTAAGCATGCAGCCATTAAACATGAGTCAGGTCTGTATATACTGAACCAGAAGGATTCCATGATGTATTGAGTGAAAAGATCAAGTTGCAAAACAGTAGTATTCTGTATGTATGTTTTTTAAAAACCAACAGAGAGGGGATGTCTGTATGGGTATATAAGAAAGTCTCAGAAGATAAATAACAGGTGGGAATGGGGAAACTTTTATTCTTTTGTGGTGGCATTAGCATGATGATAATGTTGGAGAATGACAGTGGATTATCATAAGCTTAACCAAGCTGTGACTCCGGTTGCAATTACCGTGCCACGTGTGGTTTTATTGCTTGAGCAAATTAACACATCCCCTGGTGCCTGCTGTGCAGCAGGTGATCTGGCAGATGTCTTTCCATAAAGGCAGTTTTCTTTCAGTTGGCAAAGCCAGTAATACACCTTGATTGTTATATCTCGTGTATATCAACTCTCCAACCCTATGCCATAATTTAGTTCACAGGGATTTAGATTACCTTTCACTTCCACAGAATATTACACTGATGAAATTATGCTAACTGGACCTAGTAAGTGAGAAGTAGCAACTACTCTAGGCTTATTGGAATGGCGTTTGCGTCAGAGGGTAGGAAATAAATCTAAAGTGGGCCTTCTATCTTAGTGAAATTTGTAGGGATTCAGTGGTGTGGGACATGTTGAGATATGTCTTCTAAGGTGAAGGATAAGTTGTTGCGTCTGGCTGCTCCTGTAACGAAGAAAGAGCACAACACCCAGTGGGTCTCTTTGGGCTTTGAAGATTATTTTCTTATTTGAGTGTGTTACCCCAGTCCATTTATTGGGTGACTCAAAAAGCTGCTAGTTTTGAATAGGTTCCAGAACAAGAGAAGGCTCTGCAATGAGTCCAGGTTGCTCTGCACATTGCTCTGCCATGTGAGCTGTGTGGTCCAGCAGATCCAGTGGTGCTTAAATTGTCAGGGCAAATAGGGATGCTGTCTGGTGCCTTTGGCAGGTGAATCTCAGTGCAGGCCCTTGAGATTTTAGAGCACGGCCCTGCCATTACCCACAAATGACTACTCTCTTTTTGAGAAACAGCTACCAAAAGATAGAAGAGGCAAAGAAGGATTCTACCTTAGAGCCTTCTGTCAGAGGGAGCCTCATTCGCCAACACCTTCATTTCAGACTCCTAGCATCAAGAACTATGAATAAAATGGTTTTAAGCCACCCAGTTGGTGGCACTTTGTTATGAAAGCTGTAGGAAACTAATAAAATTATAAAATTAAAAGTATTATTAGGAATAGACATGGATCCTAAATGATAAAAGTATATTCATCAGGTAGATACAGTTCTAAACTTGAATCTAACCCATATAATAGCCTCATACTATATACAATAAAGAGAAATATAAGAAAAAGTTGACAAAGCTATCATACAGGAAAATTTCAAATCACCTCTCCCAATTACTACTATATCAAGGAGACAAAAAAGACAAAGCTGTAGATGATTTTGAACAATAGAAATGAGTTTAATATAATAAACTAAAATAGAATCTGAAACTACAATTAGAGAATACATATTCTTTCTCAAACACTCATGAGATGTTTACACATAATTACTCCTAGTCCAAAAACAAATCCCTATAAAATTCAAGCTTATATTCTTTGACTACAAAAGAATTAGGTTATAGATTGATAAGAAAAAGATAAATTTTAAAACTCCCCATACATTTACAAAATGTAGTTTTATTTATTTTTCTTTTTTTCTTTTTTTCTTTTTTTTTGAAGCAGGATTTGGTGAGAGTACAGAAAAGTTCCCAGAACAGGAGACAACCCAAGGAGGTTGCCCACAATGCTTTTTTTTTTAATTATTAATTTTAAAATTGTAGAGTACAATTCAGGGTTAGGTATACAAATATTCATTGTGCAGTTACCCTTGTTGATGAAGTGTGCCCCCCCCTTACCCAGGCAGATTCTCACTTCTGCCAATCCCACCTCCTCAACCCCTCACACCCCCGCAGTTTCCCGCTACTGTCAATCCTTTTCTTATAGTATTATGATAGTTATTCAAGGTCTGCCTATGAGTGAGAACATGTGATACTCAGTTCTTTGTTTCTGTGAAAGACCACTCAGTATTATAGACTCCAATTCCATCCAGGTTGCTGCAAAGTTCATGATTTTGATCTTTATGATTGCATAATATTCCATCATGTATATGTACCACATTTTTTTTTATCCAGTCCTCTTTTGATGGGCAGCACAGTTGGTTCCATGATCTTGCTATTGTGAAGTGTTCCCTTTTCGCCACATTATCTCCAGCACCTGTTATTTTTTGTTTTTGTTTTTGTTTTTGTTTTGAATTGGTGTCTTACTCTGTGGCCCAGACTGGAGTGCAGTGGCTGCTCCTGGCCACCGCAACATAAACCTGCTGGGCTCCGGCAATCCTTCCACCTCAGCCTTCCAAGTAGCTAGACTACAGGCATGCGCTACCACACCCGGCTAATTTTTTGATTTATTGTAGAGATGAGGTCTTACCAAGTTGCCCAGGCGGGTCTTGAACCCGCGGGCTCAGGCAGTCCACTCACCTCAGCCTCCCAAGGCACGGGATTACAGGCTGAGCCACCAAGCCCGGCTATTTTTTGAGTTATTGATGATGACCATTCTGACTGGAGTTAGGTGGTATCTCAGTGTACTTTTAATTTGTATTTCTTTGAAGACTAGTGAGGCCGAACATTTTGTCATGTATCTGTTGCCTGCTCATATGTCTTCTTTTGAGAACTGTCTATTCATATCTTTTGCCCACTTTGTAATGGGGCTGTTTCTTTCTTTTCAGCACATTTGAGTTCCCTGTAGATCCTAGATGTTGGGCATTTGTCAGACATACAGTTGGCAAATATCTTTTCTCAGTCTGTGGGCTGTCTCCCTCTTCTCTTCTCTTGAGGCGGGAGGATTTCTTTGGCTTTGCAGAAGCTTTTCAGTTTGATGAGGTCCCACTAGTCTATCTTATCACTTACGGCATGGGCATTGGAGTTTTGATCAGGAATTGGTTGCCAGTTCCAATTTCCATAAGGGTGTCTCCTGCTTTTTCTGAGGCTCTTATAGTTTGAGGTTTTACATTTAGGTCTCTGATCCATTTAGAGTTGATTATTGTGTATGGGGATAGGTAGGGGTCCTGTTTCAATCTCCTGCATGTGGTCAGACAGTTTTCCCAGCACAATTTACTGAATAGGTTCTTCTCTCCCCAGTGGTTGTTGGTGGAGGCTTTGTTGAAGATGAGTTGGTTGAGAAATTGAGGTTTTACTTCTGGAATCTCAATTCTAGTCCATTGGTCTCTATGCCTGTTCTTGTGCCAATATCAGGCTGTTTTGATTATTGTAACTTTATAATAAAGTTAAAGTTTGGGAATGTGGTACCTCCTGCTTTTTTTTTTTTTTTTTTTGCTGAGGATTGTTTTGGCTATTCATGGCCATTTATGTTTCCATATGAATTCTTATGCTGTTTTTTCTAGGTCTGAGAAGAATGTTGCAGGTAATTTGATGGGTATTGCACTAAATCTGTAGATTGCCTTAGGGAGAATGGACATCTTAACAATGCTGATTCTTCCGATCCATGAACATGGAATATTTTTCCACCTATTTGTGTCATCTTTGATTTCTTTCAGCAGTGTTTTGTAGTTTTCATTGTAAAGGTCTTTCATATCTCTGGTTAGGAAGATGCCAAGGTATTTCAGTTTTTTGGTGGCTATTGTGAAGGGAACTGTGCTTTTTATTTGGGTTTCTGTTTGTTTATTATTGATGTATAGAAATGTGATTGTCTTTTGCACATTTATTTTATACCATGAGACTTTGCCAAAGTCCTTTATCAGTGCAAGGAGGTTTTTGACAGATTCTATTGGGTTTTCCAGGTATAGAATTGTGTCGGCCAGGCTCGGTGACTCAGCCTATAATCCCGTGCCTTGGGAGACCGAGGTGAGTGGATTGCCTGAGCCCACAGGTTCGAGACCTGCCTGGGCAACTTGGAGAGACCTCATCTCCACAATAAATCAAAAAATTAGCCGGGCATGGTAGCGTGCCTGTAGTTCCAGTTACCTGGGAGGTTGAGGTGGGAGGATTTCCAGAGCTCAGCAGGTGGAGGATGCGGTGGCCAGGAGCGGCCACTGCACTCCAGTCTGGGTGACAGAGTGAGACATGAGACTCTAACTCAAAAAAAAAAAAAAAAAAAAAGAATCATGTCTGCAAAGAGGGATAATTTGATTTCCTCTTTTCCTATTTGGATACTCCTGATCACCTTTTCTTCTCTTATTGTTCTAGCTAGAACTTCCAAAACTATGTTGAACAGAAGAGGTGAGAGTGGGTATCCTTGTCTTGTTCCAGTTTTCAGGGGAAATGGTTCCAGTTTCTGTCTGTTTAGCAGAATGCTGGCTGTGGGTTTCTTGTAGATGACTCTTATTATTTTGAGATATGTTCCATCTATGCCTAGATGTTCGAGGGTTTTTATCAGGAAGGGGTGCTGGATTTTATCAAAAGGTTTTTCTGCATCTAATGATATAATCATGTGGTTTTTGTTTTTATGTCTGTTGCTGTATTTAATTATGTTTATGGTCTTACAAATGTTGAACCAGCCTTTCATCCCAGTGATGAAGCCTATTTGGTTGTGGTGGATGATTTTTGTTATGTGTTGTTGAATCCGGTTCGCTAGGATCTTGTTGAGAATTTTAGAATCTATGTTCATCAAGGATATTGGCCTGTAGTTCTCTTTCTTTGTTGGATCTTTACCTGGCTTGGGTATCAATGTATGTTAGCTTTATAAAATGATTTGGGGAGAATTCCATCTTTCTCAATCACCTGGAATACTTTTAATGGATTGGTATCAGTTCCTCCTTGTATGTTTTGTAGAATTCTGCTGGAAAGCCATCTGTTCCAGGGTATTTTTTTGTAGGTAGTTTTCTTATGACATAGTCAAGTTCCTGGATTGCTATTGGTCTTTTTAATGTCTCGATTTCTTCTTGTTTCAACCTGGGGAGGTTGTGTTCATGTCAGAAAGTTCATTTCCTTTAGGTTTTCAAGTTTGTTTCCATACAAGTGTACATAGTAGTCTCTGATAATCTTTTCTATTTCTTCAGGATCAGTTGTGACTTCATCTTTTGTGCTTCTGATTGAGTTTATTTGGGCTTTTTCTCTCTTTTTCTTGGTCAGTCTAGCTAGGGGACCATCAATCTTGTTTATCCTTTCAAAGAACCAGCTTTTTGTTTCATTGATTTTTTTTGTTTGTTTGTTTGTTTTATCTTTTTGTCTTCTGTGTCCTGGATTTGGGCTTTTATTTTAGTGATGTGGATTCTTCTGCTGAAGTTAGGATTTTAGTGATCTTGCTTTTCCAGCTTCCTTAGTAGGTGTCTTGTTAGGCTGTTAACTTATGATCTTTCCATTTTCTTCATGAGTGTTTGTAGAGATATGAATTCCCTTCTTATTACTGCTTTCATGGCATCCCAGAGGGTTTGGTAAGATATTTCTTCATTTTCATTTGTTTCCAGGTATCTTTTAATCTCTGTTTTGATTTCTATGTTGACCCAGGAGTTGCTTAGCATCATGCTGTTTAGTGTCCATGCCTTTGTAGCTTTTGAGGGAACTTTGTTGGTGTTGATATTTATTTTTATTCCACTGTGGTCTGAGAAGGCACATGGCAAAATTTCAATCTTACGCAATTTGTTTATGCATGATATGTGGCCAAGGATGTGGTTGACCTTAGAGTACATTCCATGCAGTGATGAGTAGAATGCATATCCTGTAGTCATTGGTTAGAGTGTTCTGTAGATATCAATTAAGTCCATTTGGTCAAGAGTCACATTGAGGTTCCAAATCTCCTTGATGATTTTTTGTCTTGATGATCTGTCTAGGGTTGTGTGGGGTATTAAAGTCCCCAGCTATGATAGCGTTAGAGTCAATATCTTTTTTAAGTTTACCTAGAAGCTGTTTTATGAAAGTTGGTGCTCCTATGTTGGGTGCATATATTTTTAGGATGGATATAGTGAGCTTTTTGATAACTTAAAGTGTATTTTGTCTGATATTAAGATCCTAACTCCTGCTTTCTTTTATGTTCTGTTTGCCTGAAATTTTGCTTCCCATCCTCTTACTTTGAGTCTGTGAGTGTCATTTCTGGTGAGATGAGTCTCTTGGAGATAATATATTGTTGCCTCATGATATTTTATCCATTTTGCCATTCTGTGTCTTTTCAGTGCTGCATTTAGTCCATTCACATTCAGGCTAATTATTTAAATGTGAGGGTTTATCCCTGTCTTGAGGCTCTTATAGAGTTATTGTTGTTCCTGTTTGTTTTTTGTCTTTCTTTTGATTTTTGGGTTGATTCATGTGTTTTCAATCTTTTTCCTGCACTCTTGTGAAGAACATTGTTCTTTTTCCCTTTTCTTCTGTCTTTAATACTTTCTTAAGTGTTTCTTGTAGCGCTGGTCTAGAGGCAGTGTAAGTTCTTGGGGATTGGATGTCTGGGAAAAATTTTAATTCTCCCTCACTGAGGAAGCTTAGCTTAGCTGGGTAGATTATTCTTGGTTGAAATTGTTTCTTTGAGAACTTTGAAGATTGGGCTCCATGCTCTCCTAGCCTGAAGTGTTTCTTAGATAAATCTGCTGCTATTTTAATTGGTCTTCCCTGGTAGGTAGTCTGACCTTACTCTTGCTGCCGTTGGGATTTTTTTCTTTTATACCTACTTTGTTTAGGTGAATTACTATGTGTTTAGGAGTTGGTCTCATTGGTTGTCTTGCTGGTGTTCTCTGAATCTCTTGTGTTTGAATGGTCACATCACTGATAAGATGAGGAAAGTTTTCTTGAAAAATTTCATGGAATGTTTGTTCCAGGGTGGTCTCTGTCTCTCTTTCTGCCTCAGGAAGTTCAATTACTCTTAGGTTCAGCCTTTTGAAATAATTTCTCTTCTCTTGAAGGTTTTGTTCTTTCTGTTTAAGCTTCTTTTCTATGTTTTTGACAGTTTAGATTAGTTCTATATTTTGGTCCTCAAGCTCTAAGATTCTTTCTTCTACTTGGCTGATTCTGCTTTCCATGCTTCTCAGTTTGTTTTTATTTCATTGACAGTATTCTTTACTACTGTTATCTCAGTTATCAACTCCTTCATATTTTCCTCTTGTCTCTCCTCAATTCTATTTATTCTCTCTCTTAATGCCCTGATATCTGGGTTTGTAGCTTGAGACCAGTCATTCTGGAGCCCTTCATTGTTTGCATTCCGTAGTTTGTTTTCTCAGTGTCTGACCTCACAGGTATGAGACCCATATTCTTCTTTTGTTTATTTTCCTCCCCCCCCCCCACTTCCCCCCCTTCTTTAATTCTGTTGTTCAGGGATGGCGGGGTTGCTTTTACTTCTGTTTGCCCAATCTCCTATTCTTCCTTATGTGGATCCTTTGACTTTGTTCAATTCTGAGCTGATTTTTTGGGTCGGTGGGTGTAATTTTTGTGGTTTTGAGATTTAGTTGAAGGTGGACCTGTGATTGAAACTCTATCTGCAGATCCTAATATCCACCAGCAGGTGTATGGGCACCCTGGAACCCACTTTCTACTGCCTTACAATCTGCCCATGCAGTGAGGGTATAGATTTGCTCCCTGGAAGCAAAATGAGGTAAGAAAAAGGAAAATAATGGGAAAAGGATGGGAGGGGGGCAAGAGGAAGGTGGAGAGAGAGAAGAGTAAGAGGGAAAACAGACAGATGTACCAACTAACAAATGAAAGAGACACAAAGACAGAAAAGAGTTAAAAAAAAAACTGAAACATAGAGATAATCATACAAACACACAATACAAGAACACCTCCCTATTGATGTACTCTTCCCATACACAAACGGGAAGTCTAAAGAAAATTTTTAAAAATCAGTAAAATAACAGAAATAAAGCAAGTATGAAAGCATTATCAAAAACAGAATGAAAGAGAAAAAAATCTAAAACAAACAAAAATAAGCCAAACAGACCAAAAAAAAAAAACAAGAAGCCAAACTCGCTCTGAGGTCATTCCTGTAAGTCCAACATCCTTTCAGCTCTAATCTCTAGCTCTCAGCACAGGCTGATATGCTCACAGCTTGGGTCAGATTCCCCAGGCCTACTGTGGGAGGAGGGTGGATCAGATCTGGACTCACTCAGCTTGCAACTTGTCAAGCCTGCCACTCAGATCTGACCTGTGTCTGATCCAGCATGGGGGAAGGGCTTCTGTCTCTTCCAGTTTGATGAGATTACTTTAGGTCCCAAGTTGGAAGCTGGGCAGAGCTGGGAGGATCTGGGTGGGCCAATGCAGGTCTCTGCCTGGTCCTTGGACAGAGATAATGGCTGCAGTCTGCATCTCCTCACTAGGCATGGGGCACCTCTCTGGCTCTCCCCAATCCTCTCTCGCCACTGATCAGATCTGGGGCTCCAGCTGATCCTCTGTAACAGGTGATGGTGTGGTCCAGGCACCAGGTGATGATAATCAACTGGTTTCACAGGCTCTTCTCAGGAGCGTCCCACGCGAACTATAGCAGACGATTTTGTGCCCAGCGCTCCAATCTCAGGGTGGTGGGGGCTTGCAGTCACCCTCCGAGGGGTCCCTGGTGCTTGAACCCTAGTCTCCTCTCAGACAGACTTTCACTCTCCCACCAGCACACGCCTATTCACGCAGAGAGTCTTTATGGACACATGTTTTCACAGAGGCTCTCACAGTCTGACCTGTCCGATCACCATCTATTTATTTTTCTTATTATTCTTTTGGTCAGGGTCTCTGTTGCCAAAGCTGGAGTGCAGTGGCATGATCATAGCTCACCACAGCCTCAACCTCCTGGCTGGGACTGCAAGCTCATGCCACATTCCTGGATAATTTTTAGATTTTTTGTAGAGACCAACATAGAAGTCTTGCTATGCTACCTGGGCTGGTCTCAAACTTCTGACCTCAAGTGATCCTCCAATCTTGGATTCCCAAAGTGCTGGGATTATAGGGATTATACCACACCCAACCCACTTACAAAATTTAAAGTATGCTTCTAAACAGTTCACACATCAAAGAAGAAATAATAATGGACTTTTTAAAATTACTGAATAAATATTGAACCCTAATACAGATTATGAACTTTAGTTAGCAATAATGTGTCAATACTGGTTTATCAGTTGTAATAAATGTACCACACTGATGCAAGATTCAAATAATTGGGAAACTATGTGTGGTCAGGGAGAGTTTGTTTGTGGAAATTCTCTGCACTTTCTCATTAGCTTTCCTGTAAACCAAAAACTGTTCGAAGATAAATTTTCTTGAGGTTTTTTAATGTCAGAAACATCAAAACAAAGCAAATAAACAAAAAAGCAATGAAATGATAAACAAAAAATTCAGACTAGTGATAGCCAGTGGGATGAGAGGAGACAGGAATGGCAGGGCCAAAGGGTAGGGGATGAACAGGCACCAAGGTAGACACCTTCAAGGTACTGGCAGTGTTTCAGTTCTGAATTTAGGCAGAGGCTTCTCAGGTGTGCATTTTTTTTGTTGTTGGGTTTTGTTGTTATGTTGTTTTTGAGCTGAAGTCTCACTCTGTCACCCAGGATGGAGTGCAATGGCATGCACACGGCCACAGCAGCCTTGACCTGCTGGACTCAGGCAATCTTTCTGCCTCAGCCTTCCAAGTAGCTGAAACTACAGGCATGCATCACCACACCTGGCTAATTCTTTTATTTTATGTAGAGATGAGGTCTCACCAAGTTGTCCAGGCTGGCCTTGAATCCCCTGAGCTCAGGCAGTCCTCTCGCCTCCACTTCCCAAAGTGCTGGGATTACAGGTGTGAGCCACCAAGCCCAATAGGTGTATGTTTTTTGAAATTTGTCTTTCTTTTTTATTTTTTCCATTTTTATTTTAGATTCAGTGGTTACACATACATGTTTGTTACATGAACATATTGTGTAGTTGTGGGGATTGAGTCTCAGGTGGCCTATGTCCTAGAGAGTTGTCATTGTACCCAGTAAGTACTTTCTGAACCCTAACTTCCATCCCTGTCTCTCTCCTTATTGGTGTCCCCAGTGTCTGTTATTTCCGTCTTTGTGACCATTTAGCTCCCGTGTATAAGTGAGAACATGTGGTTTCATTTTTTGTTTCTGAAAAAGTTCACTTAGAATGGTGATCTCTAGTTCCATCAGGTGTACATTTCATTATTTTAAATTCATGTGAGCAGCACCATGATCTTAGTCTATGTTAATCTCATGCACAGAAGTTCAGTTGGTACTTCAATGTGCCAAGTTATTTATTAGTGACACAATAAAAGTGTACTGCTTATTCATTTTAGAGTGTGATGTGATTTGCCCAGGGGATGGAGAATATTCTGTTCAGTCATTCAGAGTCAGGGTCCTTACGTTTTTGTGCTACCATCATTCTCAGCCTATACCCTCTAAGTCAGTCAGAATAGATAGGGCAAAAAGAGGAAAACCATGCATGGGAGATTTTTATGAGCCAGTCCTGAAAGTAGCATAAATGACTTAACATTCGAGGGGTCAGGACTCAGTCAGAGGATACTAATATAGTTTAACTACAAAGGGGGCCCAAAAAAACCAAGAATTATTTTATGGAGGCAGGCCCCCTGTAGTATAGGCTTCCCTCACTAGATAAGTGTTCTAGGAACATACTGGCATCAGTGTGTCAGATAGCATTGCTGAGAGGCTGCATTCAGCTTCAGTGAATTTTTTTTGGAGATTCTTTCAACACATTTGCACATTTCATGATGAATGATTTACAAACATACCTGCCCACACCACACTGAATGTTCAGCAGTTTTTGACCAAAAATGACATGACCCCTGTGTCCCACCCTCCCTATTCACCCAATCTTGCCCCAAGCTACTTCTTTCTGTTTCTCCAGATGAAAAAAGTGTCCTCAAAAGTAAACATTTTGCCGAAGTGGAAGAGGTGAAATTAAAAATGGCAGAAGCTCTAAAAGGCATCAAAATTGTCACGTTCAAAAACTGTTTTGCGCAGTAGAAAAAGGTATATTAGGTATATTGCATCAGAGAGTACTTTGAATGTGACTGAATTTTAAACATGTAAGAATAAATACCCAAATTTTTAATAAATCTATTCTGGGTTTTTTGGGTCCGCCTTGTATATGCCTGTGATGAAGAGGTGATTCTTGTAATTCTTTCCCTGAATGATTGTATTAGGCAAGTATATCCTTAATAACCAAACCAGATAAAAGTTACATAAGAAAGGAAAATTACAAACCAATCACATCCACATAGAGGAAAAAAATAATAAAACCTCAACAAACTAAATTTAGCAGTATATATAAAACAGATGATACACTATGAGCAAGTTGAGTTTATCTCAGGAATGTAACCATGGTTTAATAGAAAAATCTATAAATTCCATTTATCATTCTGATAGATTAAAGGAAAGAAAAATAATATATTATCACCTCAACAGATGTGGACAAACATTTGTTAAAATTCAATATACTCAGCAAACTGGGAAGAGAATGAACTTTCTTAATGCAACATGGTCTATATATGAAAAACTATGACAAATATTCTTCAAATAGGAACACTGGAAGCATTCTCTTTAAAAATCAGAAACAAGAAAATTTCCAGCTATCACCATTCCTATCCAACCTTTCCTTTGGAAGTCCTAGCCAGCAAAATAAGAAAAGAAAAACAGGTTGGGCTCAGTGGCTCAGCCTATAATTCCAGCACTTTGGAAGGCCAAGGCAAGTGGATTGCCTGAGTCCGTGGGTTCAAGACCCACACGGGCAACTTGGCAAGACCTCATCTTTACAATAAATTTTAAAAAGTAGCCAGGCATGGCAGTGCGTGCCTATAGTTCCGGCTACTTGGAAGGCTGAGGTGGAATGATCACTGGAGCCAAGCAGGTTGAGGCTGCGGTGGCTGGGAGTGTGCCACTGCACTCCAGTCTGGGCGATGGAGTGAGACTCCAACTCAAAAAAAAGAAAAGAAAAGAAAGACAAAAGGAAAGGAATAGGAAAATATGAACAAAACTGACATTATTAATGAATAATATGATTATACCAAGAAATCCTAAAAAATTCTATAGTTAAAATATAAGTAATAATAAGAGAGCTTAGGAAAGTGGTTGTAAGATCATTATTCAAACATCATTTGTATTTCTATGAACTAGTCCCCCAAAAGTAGAAAAAGCGTATTTAATAATATCATTTACAATGATGACACAAATAACAAGGCATTGTAGAATCAAGTTAACTTGTGCACAAAACTAACATGCATAAATCTTTAAAATCTGATGAAAGACATTTTAAAGAACTAAATAAGTGGAAAGTTACTCCATGTTTTTGACTAGGAGACTCACTACCATAAAGATACCAATTCTTCCTATACTTAGAGTGCAATTCCAGTTGCAAAAGTGTTTTCCATAAAACCTGAACAAATGGCCAAGAGATTTTCAGAAAATAAGAGGAGCATGGAAGAGTTTAAGCCACCTAGATGCCAATATTTATTACTAAACAACAAAAAGTAAGACAGTTTTCTATTGACCCAAAGATAGGTTGAAACAGAATCGGAAGCCCATAAAGAAACATGATGGAAACGGCATTGCAGATCATGCTGAATATTCTATAACTAGTACTTGTATAAGTGATTATATATAAAGAGAAAAAATGAAATTGAATTCCTACTTCACACCAACAGAAGTCCACTACAATGGATTAAGGGGTAAATAAGAAAGGTTGTATTTTAAATTTTGGAAAAAATACAAGTGAATATCTTTATAGCATGGGGAAGAAAAGTGTTTCTATAAAACAACAAAAAAGAAATACAGACCCTAAAAGACTGGTAAATCCAGCTGTGTTAAAATTAAAGAATTTTATTCTTTAAAAGGTACTATAAAGAAAATTAAGACAATTGACCAAGTAGAAAATGTTTGCAACATGTGAAGACATTAGTAGGAAAAGTACATAAGGAATTAAATTTTACAAACAAGCAAAAAAAAAAACAAACAATAGAAATTCAGTATAAAAATGTTTCAATGATAATAGAGAAAAACATCCAAATGGCTAATAATTACATGAAAATTTTAGCCGTATTATTCATTAGGAAAATACAAATCAATATTATTTTAGATCCACTAGATTGGCAAAAATTCACCAAATATTTGTGAAGATATAACACATTAGGAACTCTAATATACCTCTAGCAAGAGTGTAAACTGACACCTTTCTGGAAAACAATTTTTTTTTAGATTAGAAAATATAGTTTATTTAAAAAGTAAATCAGGGAGAAAGAAGATTTATCTCTCCAAGGTAGGAAAGGGGAACAAAGCCAAGAAACATGGCATGGCCATAGCTCAGGGAGCACATGGCCACACCAGAGTCTGGGAAATAATTTAATTCTCCTTCTGGATATTGATACTGGAGTGTACCAACAGATATGTACAAAAATGTTTACAGCAATATTATTCACAATAGGGAAAACTGAAAACAACCTAAAGTTAATTTGCCAAAGTATGAAAAACTTAATAGTGGAATGTGTCAGAATGGGTGAATTACTCATCAACATAGATAAGTTGCACAAAGATATCAAACAGAAAAGTTTTGGCCAGGTACAGTGGCTCACATCTGTGTACAGTTTGGGAGGTCAAGGAGGGAGGATTGCTTGAGCTTAGTAGTTCGAGACTAGCCTGGGCAACATAGTAAGACCTTGACTCTACAAAAAAAAATAATAATTAGCCATGCATGGTGGCACGTTCCTATGTCCTAGTTACTTGGGAGGCTGAGGCAAGAGTATCATCTGATCCCAATAGGTCAAGGCTGTGGTGATCCATGATCATGCATGCCACTGCACTCCAGGCTTGACTCAAAAAAAAATTTTTTAATGGTGCAAAATTTATTGATAAATCATTTAGAGGTATATACATGCATATGCAGACAGAATGAACTGTCCCTCAAAAAATGCCCCTGCCCTACTTTTTGGGAATCCATGAATATGTTATATTACATGGCAAAGGGAACTTTATAGTTGTAATTAAGATTATGGACTTTAAAATAGGGAGATTATACTGAATAATCTAGTGGACCCAATCTCACCTCATGGGCCATTAGAAGCTGAAAACTTTCTTCACCTGGAATCGGAGAGATCCAGACTGAATTAGGGTCGCACATGGGGTTTGATGCTTCAGACATATTGTAAATATATGTATATATATTTTTAAATTACTGGTGACTACACTCATCTATGTTTTCATCATAGTTATCTATTCCTACATAACAAAATACCCCCAAAATTAGCAGCATAAAGCAACAACACTTATTTCTGGAGGGTCAGAAATCTGGAAGCACTTAGCTGGGTGGTTCCAGCTCAGGGTTTATGAGATTGCAATAAAGCTGTCAGCTAGGGCTTTAGTCGTCTCAAGATTCAAAGAGGGTTTAATGATCCACTTTCATCCTTGCTCCAGGAAGACTTATTTCCTTTGCATGTGGATCTCTTCATAAGGCTGCTACCAGAGCAAGTGATCTGAGAGAGAAAGAGAATAACCTGGAAGCTGCAATCTTTTAAAATTTTATCTGAGAAATGAGTGACTTAGTATCTTTTCTGATGTGTTCTGTTGGCCATACAAAGCCTCCCAAAATCTCATCCCATCAGCCAAAGTCCAGAATCTTTATAGCAGCACTGGATGGGCCTATTCTATTATAATGCAGTATAATATTCTAATATAATCCTAAGTATGCTCAAATGGAGAACCCAAGGCACAGTGCATGGCACAAGTAATATGGCACTAGGGAAGAGGTGAACTAAAATATCAGGTCTAGGTGTGAATGAGACCCCTCGAGTGGAGTGCCTTAAATACAGCTCAAGTATAGCAACTCTTTATCTGTATACCTGTGAAATGAAAAATGTTATCTGCCTCCCCGTCACCCAATGTACCACAGTGGGACAGACATACAATCATGGCTATAGACAATCCTGTTGAAAAGTGGGGAAATGGGAGACAAGAAGGAGTGATTGGTCCCGAGGTATTCAGCCAGGCATATGTTGGGATATCCTTGATTAGGATTCAGTTCTACTCTTGCCCAGAAATGACTCTCTGTGGCATTTGGTCCCACCCTCTAAGCACTTGGTTCTGCCCTCTGATTTGTCTTTCTTTTTCATCAAAGGTAGCATGTGTTTGCATCTGAGTAGTTTTCTCAGACTGGTTCCTTCTTGTAGAAGTTTAGAGACCCTAGGCCTCTTTCCATTGGGTATGGTCTCTCTTTCAGTCTAGGCTGTATTTCCACTTTCTCTTCAAAACTTTAAGGCCTCTTGTAGATGTTTTGGAGCTTAACTCTACTAGTTATATGCCACACCTATATTTTTCAAGTTAAGCCCTTCTCTATTTGGGCTTCTGCTAAGATATTTTAGGGCTTCCTAGAATACCTATTGTTTGAGAGGATTTGTGGGGTACAACCATAAAATATTTAGAGGGCCTTTTGTTCTGACTGAACAATGCTCTGAGGTACCACCTTTGATCTTTCTGAGGTCTTAATCAAGGATTTTATGGTCACACCATTAACTTCATCATTAGACCATGCTATCCAGAGCATGACTTGAATTTGGTTTTTGCTCATGGTGGCCAAGTGAAAACAACTGAAGCTGAGTTTCACATAATTCTCACAAATTTTTAAACCCCAACCAGATTGACCTAGCTCATTAACATAGGCAGTTGAATTGGCAAGAAAAATCTCATGGCTTAAGAGAAGAGTGGGGAAGGAGTGAGTTAAAGATAAGACCTCTGGTGGTCACCAGGGACACCTGTTTCTAACCTATAGCACTTGGTTGTGACTCCCATGGAAATGTTTTTGTAAATGTCATCACATTTGGAGAGTGGACTATCAAAACTCCTTGGCGTCAGTAAACCCACAGTGGAAGTTCAACAAAGGAAAACTGCAGGACACTGCACTGTCAAAAAATGTAAAGGATCTGAGATTGTACCCTGCTTGCAATCTAACAAATTAGTCTGCCACATTTTCACTATTGGCAGAAGCAACAAAGCCTCCTGGTCAGAGACAAAGGACTTTATTACCCATAGCACAACAATTAGCATGAACATCAGCATATTTTCATCAGTTTCCCCTTGCCCTAAATCTTATGGGGGCAACATGAATGGGCCCAAATGGACAGATACCTGTACACACTGTGGGTTGCATTATAGTACAGACACCCTGAACTTAGGAACCCTAATCTTTCATTACAGGCATTAGCATGCCCTCCTTTTGCTGTGAAAAAAAAGAAGACTGGAGAAAAATGTCTGCTTTTTGTTTTAAAGATGTCTTCTCTTTGCTTTGGAGAGAGACACTATTCCATCTTCTAAGGATGTTCACTACGCAAACATTTTTTAACATACAGTCTAGAACAAAAGGCAATTAGTTGCTTTTTTGCAATACAAAGAAGTGCAATAGACCCGTGGAAATTATATGCCAAACTCACTTTCAGTCAAATGAGAGAAAAAGACCAGTGACTAGAAGCCATGACTGCATGTGAACAGGGCCTTTGGGGAAATATCACAGCTGTGGCAAGAGTCCTAACCTATAGACCATGTTTCTGCCTCAAAGTTTACTTTCCCCTCCATTAACCTGCCACCATAGGGTAATGGTGGTGATTCCACTGGAAGGATAGGTCCTACTGGTCCAGTCTTATCTAGAAAGACAAATGCTACCACACCTAGACTTTGCCAAGTAGCTAGTTTCAAATGGGTGTAGATTAGGAAAATTGAACTGTTTACCATTGCCAGAATTCAGGACACACTAATGAGACTCCTGTAGCTTGGTGGACCAGCCCTAACACTCTATTATTGCTTCAAGGTGTTATTTGAATTGTATTGATCTAGTTTACAGGTTGGCAGACTATAGCCCATAAGCCAAATCCAGACCACAACCTGGTTTAGTAAATAAAATTTTGTTGAACCACAGTCAACCCGTTTTAGTAAATAAGATTTTATTTACTAAAATAAAGCCTAAAATACTTACTAGCCCTTTACAGAAAAAATTTGCTAATCCCTGTTCTAATTAATCAAGAAGAGTATAGAGCAATGGTTCTCAACCCTGGGTGCACATTATAATTGGCTGGCTATATTTCAAAGTATACTGATGCCAGAAACTCCATCATATACTATTGAATCAGAATCTCAGGCAGTGAGAGATGGGAACTAGTATCTTTTCCATCCCCCATGACTCTAAAATGCAGCCAGGGTTGATAACCATGAGAATAGAGACTTTGGGAAGATGCCTACTCCCTTCACAGGTGTACTGATGGCTGCAGAAATCTTAGCAACTCCCTTGTCTCACAGTTAAGGGAAATGGGGTGGCTTACACTGGCAAGGCTGGGCCAGCTCTGAACTGGCCCCAGGGATACAAACATTGAAACTGAGAAAAAAGAGTGTCTGAGTCTATGGCCATTAGATCCCTTACTATCGTACTCGCTGAGCATCTCACTACAACAGTTCATACAAGAGTTGAGAGAATTGACAGATGGCACCAGCTTCTACTCTCAGGACAGAGGTATAGCTTGTGTTGATGAACTGAGTTCTTTGTGAACCTATTCTATTTAATGTACAGTGAAGTATGCTCAAATGGAGGGCTTAAGATGCAGTGACTGGCATAAGGAACATGTCACAAGTGCAGAGTGAGGTTAAACATACCACAGCTAGGAGTGCTGTAATAGAAAGCTCAAAGTGATGATATAGACTTTGAGAACGGTGATAAAAGGTATTACAAGTCAGGCACAGTGGTGAGCACCAATAGTCTCAGCTACTTGGGACGCTGAGGCAGGAGGAATGCTTGAGGCCAACGATTTGAAGCCGTGGCATATGATGATTATGCCTGTGAATAGCCACTGCACTCCAGCCTGGACAACACAGTAAGACTCATCACTTTTTTTAAAAATGGTTTTACAGCTTCTTACTGTATTGGATCACTCACTCTGAGAGAACCCAGATGCCACGTTTGGGAGGACATTCAAGCATCTCTCTGTGGTAAGGGAACACAGTTTCCTGCCCATAGCCAGCCACGTGAGTGAGCCGTTTTGGAAGTGGATCCTCAATCCCCAGTCAAGCCTTCAGATGACTGCAGACATGGCCAACATCTTGACCTCAACTTCATTACAAGCCCCAATCCAGAAATACCCAAATAAGTCATTCTCAAATTCCCAGATTCCTGCCCCACAGAAAACTCTGTCAGATAAGTGCATATTGGTTTAAATTGCCAAGTTTTGAGCGTTATTTGTTACACAGTAATAAATGAAGAACAAAACCATCAAAAAGCATTTTGCTAGGTGTGGTGGCTTATGCTTGTAATCCCAGCACTTTGGGAGACCAAAGTGGGAGGATTGCTTGAGCCCAGGGCTTCGAGACCAGCCTAAGCAACATAGTGAGACCTCATCTCTAGAAAAATAAAAAATAAAAAAAATTAGGCTTGGTGGTGTGTGCCTATAGTACCAGCTACTCAGGAGACTGAGACAGCAGGATTGTCTGAGCCCAGGAGGTCAAGGCTGCGATGAGCAGTGATTGTGCCATCGCATCCCAGACTGGGTGACAGAATGAGACCCTGACTCAAAAAAAAAAAAAATCTATTCAATATTAGACTTTTTAATTGACAACATGGGACATTTTATTGTTAGATAATTCACCATCAAAATAAAATCTCCAAAAGGTTTATTTTGTTCCTTGAATTGGCTTTTTAAAATTTGAACCATTTTTAGCACTAACCTGCTCTCTTTTGACATATCTGACATTGACATAAAACTGGCATCATGTAACTGCCAAACTTTGGTAATTATAGCTTTGCTTTTCACATGTGAAATAAAATTATTGGAAAATGAATAAAATGATTTTAGAGTAATCATCTGATTTAAATGAAAAGTCATGCTTCACAGTGATATGTAAATGTACCTTTTGCAGCAGCATGTGAATCACTATCTTTAAGCACAATCTTCTTTAAATAATTATGGATTTTTGAAGAAGATGAGGCTGCCTATTTAGCAAGATATGCTAAGTACTGGTATCTCCCTGGTTCCCCTGGTGTATGGTAAGTGTTGTTTTCTTTCATTAAAGTTTTGCAACTGAGTGTAAGCCAAGTACAACCAAAATGTAGACAACCTATTAGAAAAACTCTGATGTCACAGGACACTTATAGTGAATTACAACATAGGCTCAAAGGGCTCAAGTGTATCTAAACTCTAATTTATGACAGGTAGAAGAGAAAAAGAATGTATTGCTTTGCTGAAGTTTATTTTTTGGTCTTAATATCTTAAGTGTTTTATAGTTTAGTTAATATGAAGTGTATGTAAATTGATGGCAGTAGAGCTATTTTTATTGATAGAATATCAGAGTTTGGATAAAATCATAAATTATATAGCTACCACACCAATTTCAAATTCCTTTCTGCTTCTTAGGCTTCCTTAAATTAGAAAGAACACTGTTTATAAAAACACTGTACTCCACCCAAATCTGCACATGTATTATTACCTCCATTGTGGGGATTTTAAAGTATGTTCACAAATTCTTCAATATTTCTTTGTCCAAAAGGTTAAGTCTACTTCTGCAGCCCTTGAGTGTGGGCTGAACTTAGTGATTCACTTCCAAGGAACAGAGTATGGAAAGGGGAAAACAGTAACCACAGTGAAGCAGAAATTCTGCCACACTGAAGTGTACATGTAGAAATTTGTTTCAAAAAATGAAAACAAAAATGATAGCCAAAACTGAAAGAAAATTAGAAACTAATATAATTAATTATAAATTAATCTCACTTATGAATACATATATGAAAAATTATCATAGGTTAATATACTTGTGAATGAAGGTGTAAATTATGAAAATAAAATATTTTTAAAACCCACAAATATATTATTAGTATAGCTCATGACCAAGTTGGGTTTATATCAGGAATGCAAGGATGGTTCAAAATCTATTTATGTAATCCACCATAAAAATAGAGAGGGAGGGGAAAAAAACCTTGTCATCTCAAAAGATAAAGAAAAAGCATTTGACAAAAATTATCATCCATTCAGAACTTAAAACTATAAGCAAATAGCAACTTCCTCATTTAATAAAGAGGATTACCCCAAACCTGGGTACATCACATTTAGTGACTTAAAATATTCCATTTTAAGGCTAGGTGTGGGGCGGTTCATGCCTATAATCCCAGCACTTTAGGAGGCCAAGGACAGGAGAATTGCTTAAGCCCAGTTTGAGACCAGCCCAGGCAACAAAGAGATAACTTGTCTCTACAAAAAAATTTAAAAATTAGCTGGATTTGGTGGCACATGCCTGTCATCCCAGCTGGAGGCTGAGGTGAAAGGATCACCCAAGCCCAGGAGGCCAAACCTGTGGTGAGCTGTGATCATGCCACTGCACTCCAGCATGGGCAACAGAATGAGACCCCAACTTGAAAAAAAATTTCCATTTTATTAATAATTCAAGCAAGAGACAAGGTTAACTACTTCCTTGAAGTCTTGCCAGCACAGTAAGATGAGAAAACAAGATGTGAAATTCATAGGTGTTGTCCTCAAAACTGCCTTCAAGCCGACTATGACAAAGCTTGTGTATGCAGGCATGAAAGAATGTAGGTGGTAAGGGGATGTTAAATAAAGGTTAGTGCTTTCCAAAAAATGCAACTACTTAACTATACTCTTATGACAACTAACTACAAAACTTTCTAATAAGATACATCCAAACTGTCATCAAAATTCTTCCTTCAGAGATAGAAAATGTAACCATTTCACTTTGTAAAAGCTGTCAGTTCTATTACTAGGTGAGAATTAGGCTTTGATTACATAGAATTTTTGTTTGATTTTTCTTTTTTTACAGTAATGACTAGAATACTAGCAACAGAATTTCTGGAAGACCTCACGCAAGCAGTGAAGCAGTTTTTTTCAACATTTCTACCACCATGACTTGACTGGCTTTGTGAAACCAATTGGATGGTAGCGTGACAAATTGTTCATGACAGATTTCATAACACCAAATTTTAAGTTGAGAAATTTTTTTAAATCACCATAAAATTATCAATAAAGATCTGCCAGTGTGTTTAACTCTAGTCTGGGAATCTGCCATCCAGCCTTTCACTTACTATATGTGCCAGAAGAGTATTGCCTGCATACCTCAAATTAAACATGCAAAAGTAAGTACCCTTTCACGTATTTTAAGTTGATGACATTTATCAACTTATGCACTTAAATATGTGCAAATGAGATGATGTCTGGTGATATACTGTAAGAAAAACTATTATGCCATTCTTTTCAGTGTATCTAGTAGAATCTAAATATCACAGCAATTTGATTCCCACCAACATCAATAATACATGAACAAACACTTCAACAGACATTTAACAGTATTCATTGGATCTTTATTTTTATTTTGCTTTCCTCACAGTATTATAGCATATTTTAGTGTTTAAAATATTTTCTTTATCCCTTATAATACTTTTCTGTAACAAATAAGAATATAAATTGAAATTTTAAAAAATATCCTATAACCAAAAAGCTATATTAAAAATACCTTTTTTCTAAATTATACAATAACTACTAGAACAGTTAATAAAATCATAAACATTAAATTTTGTCATTATTAAACATAAAATATTTGACATCTTACTGAAAATTCATCTGAGAGTTTAGACTAATTTGTAGGTGGTTTTTTAAAAAATTTGTTTCCATGGATATATATTGCTTATAACTAGAATGAGATATAAATTCTACTCCTATTTTTCTTACTTATAGATCAAATCACTGATAAAACATTTCATGTAAACAAGTAGATGAGAATGGAGTTTATAATAATGCAATTCTTTGTCATTCAATGCCACTGAATTTTTTCTGAATATGCCAAAAGTAAATTTTAATGTTTTATTGACTGACAGGCTGTTAGGCTTTTCTTTAATTTTAATGAAAGCAAATAACTGAAAACCGTAAGTTACTAAAAAGGTTTTGTTAGTCATTATTGGATTCTCTTTCTCAACATGCCTCAACGTATTTCTCTAGAATCAAAGGGGTTTTTTGTTTATCTTTTTTTTTTTTACTTTTCCCATATTGACCATTATAAAACTGGAGATAGATGGTTGCAGATTATGTCTCTTTTGGAAAAAGACATATGGGGAAGAGCCCATGGAAAAAGAGAACCAGTGTAAGACATATATATAAAAGGGAAGATCAAATACTGGAGAGAGTACATGGGAAGTAGAGTAAATGAAATGGATTCACTTAAAATTCTCCATGTACAAGTAATTCTTTAAAAGTCTTAATGTGCACTATTGTGCTAAACTCTATTTTATATATAAGGGTAAATAACATGTCCAGGATTTAAGAATAAATGTTGTATTAATTAGTGTCTCTGCTTATGAATTAAGGTTCAGTCACTTGTACATAGTGGCCAAAGTTAAATTGATGAACTTATCTGAGGGAGAGTGGAGGCGGTATGTTCAGTCAAGTGAAAGGCACCCATCACTTCATCAGAAAGCCCCTCTGAATGGGGTCCTAGTCTTAAGACACTGGTGAGGAAAGCCCCTCTGAATGGGGTCCTAGCTTTAACAAGACACTGGTGAGGATCTAGCGGGGGGGGGGGGGGGGGGGGGCGGGGAAGCTTTAGCCCAAGGATTGACTTATGTATTTTGTTTTCTTACTCTGCAGCAAACTGAATATGATAAAATCTCTTAAGGTGAGTCTATTTTATGAACTAAAATTGCCATAAAGTCTAGAATGTATTCAAGGTAAAAAGAGTAAGTTAAATTCAAACTAAAATAGAGAACGTTCTAGATGATATCATACTTTGAAGTGATCAAATAAAAATGGAATGTGTGATCGATAGCAGGCTTGACCAGTGCTTTTACTACTCAGCCTCTGTTCATCCAAGCATGAGTTGGTGAATGTATATAAAAAGCCCTACATGGATTAATACATAGAGGGTAAAAGTTTTCCAAAAGTGCTCAAGCAGGGATGTTTTTATATTTTATTTTTATGTGCATGTATTTATTGCTATAAAGTTTATAAGTTCCCCCAAAAAACAAGAGGAATGAGAAAGAATGGAATTGATATTCTAAGAATAATCTAGGTCACTGCTTTTCTCCAATGGGAGCTTTTGTCATGGGATAGATTGTGAAGACTAATGATTTTGGATAGAACAGAGTTTTTATCAGGCCAACTACTCTATTCAAAAATTAGATATAGCTATAGATACTGACACAGAGATGTGGATATTTGCTTGAGCAAATCAGAGAGCTACTGAGGTAGTAAGAAAGTGAAGAATCAAGAACATGTCCAAAAGGGAAGTACAGAGGAGAGACTGATATTTAGCACTTGTTTTCCCTTTGAGACAACAGCCAATTCATAAGCAGTAGCTTAGAGCTAAGAATCTGTAAGGTGGGGGAAAAAACGAGCAGAAAATGATGGCCTAGATTGAAAAGGTAAGTAGAATTTTAGACTGTCTTACAAGTCTTGGGATATAAAACAAAACAAGCTCAGGATCAGCCAAGGTGAAAGAACCCTGGACCAAAAGTAAATATATCAATCCTTAAAAGGACTGAAGCTCAGCTTTTTAATCAGCTAATTCCCACAATGATCTGCTCTTGCCTAAACTGCCTGCTCAAAGCAAAAAGTAAATTCTTTTAAAAAGATAATACCATCAAGAGTTAATGTCATAAACACAATAATTTTTCATACACGTCAGGCATTCAGGCAAAAATTTATGCCTGCAAATTTTCCAAAAATGATATCAAATCACAGATTCAAGTATTTTTACAACTCCAAGCAGGAAAAAAAATACACCTAGGGACATCATAGTAAAATCATTTAAAATTAAAAAAAAAGAAAAAATCTTAACTGAGGGAGGATGGGGGACACATTTTCTTAAACACTGGACTCCAAAATAAATGATACTGTTAAGGTGATAATAGAAAAAATTACCAAAGATGTGAAAAAGAATAAGGAAAAATACAAAGGGAAAATATGAAGAAAAATATAAATGCTATGTAGACTTATTAAACAATAATGTTCTGTGAAGTTTAAAATATGAATAAATAAGCAATCTCAAAACAACAGTACAAAAAACAATACTACTAATTTGAATTTTTCAAGAATTGGTAAAAGAATTTATATGAGATATTGGTAAGTCAAGTCTGAATGCAGTACTCTCTAGGAAAATGTTAAATAATAACTAATAGAAATATTTTATCTTAATCGTATAAAAGAACAGAAGGGAAAATGAAAATAATAAGTACTCAATCCGAAAAAAGATTAAAAAAAAAAGAAAGAAACACAAAATAGATGGGACAATTAGAAAACCAATTGCAAAATATATTAGTAATCGCATTATATAAATAAACTATTACAATTAAAATGAAAGATTGTGAGACTTGATAGAAAAGACTGTACATTTAAAGACATACTCAACTCTAGGAAATTAGTTTTGCAAGTTTACAAATATTGACTAGTATCAGGAAAAACAATGTTTACATAAATAGCAGATAAAAAATTATAAAGGATGCTGTTGGTTGTCCCCTAAATCTGTTCTCTCATCTTCCTCAGCAATAAAATTGATTTTCAGGTGGACATATGACTGCTTGGAATAGAGATTATAACTGTCAGCTTCTTTTGCACCTAGGTGTACAAACTAGTTGGAGCTTGAGCACTCATCTTGGACTATGAAGTGGAAGTCACACATTGAGATTAGCAGAGCAACAAGATAGAGGAAACCTAGGTGTCTTCCCTGATGATTACAGAACTATCAAAACAGTGCTGAACTGCTTATATCTAAACTTTATTTACAAAAGAGAAAAATAAATTTCTATCTTAATTAAACCACATTTACTTTGCTTTGTTTTTTGTTACCCAGAGCCAAACCTAATTCTAATTAATACCGAATTCTCAAGAGCATCTTCTAAAACTAAAGAATATGAATATCTTTCTAAAAGTAGGTATCTGTCCAGTATACAGAACATACAAAAAAAACTTATAACCACCAAAAAAATGCAATTTGAAAATGGGCAAAGGACTTGAACAGATATTTCTCCAAAGAAATATACAAACGATGAACAGGTACATGAAACAATGCTGATACTCTTGGTCATTAGAGAAATGTAAATCAAACTCATAATGAGGTACCCCCCTACGGTAGCTATAATTTTTAAAATGTGGGTAACCCCTTCAGTTCCTCTCCCGCTGTAGGAGCTTTTCTGTCCTCTCAATAAATCCTGTTTCTCACTTTGCATAGATGAACCTCAAAAACGTACTAAGTGAAAAAAGACAAAATTCACATGTGATTCTATTTAAATAAAATATCCAGAATAGATAAATCCATAAAGCAGACTGGTGGTTACCAGGAGTAGAGTGGGAGGATCGGTAGTACCTGTTTAATGTACTAAATACCATTACATTTAGCCACTCTAATTTTTTTTTAATATATTTTTTTTCTAGGCTGGTCAAGTAAAAGCAATGGGAATGGAGAAGGTACATAGAAATCTGTAAATGGTTGTGACCAACTGCACTAAGACTGCACTGCACTAAGACTAGCTAAATTATCTATTTTATTTTATTATTTTTATTTTACTTTACTTTACTTTGTTTTACTTTATTTTTGAGTTGGAGTCTCACTCGGTCGCCCAGACTGGAGTGCAGAGGCCGCTCCCGGCCACCACAGCCTCACCTGCTGGGCTCCCGCGATCCTTTCACCTCAGCCTTCTGAGTAGCTGGAATTTCAGGCATGCGCTACCACGCCCAGCTAATTTTTTGATTTATTGTAGAGATGAGGTCTCGCTGCCCAGGTGGGTCTCGAACCCGTGGGCTCAGGCAATCCACTCACCTCAGCCTCCCAAAGGCGCGGGATTACAGGCTGAGCCACCGAGCCCGGCTAATTATCCACTTTAAAATGGTTAATTTTGTTATGTGAGTTTCACTTCATTTTTTAAAAAAAGTAGATCTAAAACGAAAACCAACATAACTAATAAATCTATTACAAATAATAAGGACACTCTTCCCCATAGTTCTAACAAAAGACAGTGCTGGCTGGGTGCAGTGGTTCAGCCTATAATCCCAGCACTTTAGAAGGCTGAGGCGAGAGGATTGCCTGAGCCTGAGGGTTCGAGACCAGCCTGGACAACTTGGTGAGACCTTATCTCTACAATAAGTCACAAAAACTAGCTGGATGTGAACGCGTGTAGTTCCAGCTACTTGGAAGGCTGAGGCAAAAAGATTGCCTAAGTCCAGCAGGTGGAGGCTGCGGTGACCGTGAGCGTGCCGCTGCACTCCAGCCTGGGCGACAAGAGATTCCAACTCAAAATATCAAAATAATAATAAAAGACTGAGTGTTCCACAGCAATAGTAACCAGTAAATTAGAACCAGTTTTAAACCTATTTGAGCACAATGACAAACTGCTTCAGTTTAATCTTTTTCTTAATTTTTTAGTCAAGTTCTCACTGTCACCCAGGCTGGCAGCAGCACCATCACAGCTCACGGCAGCCTTGACCTGGGTTCAAGCAGTCCTCCCAGCTTCCCAAGGACGGGGACTACAGGCTGTACCACCACATTCAGCTAATTTTTTTTATTTTTTGTAGAGACAAGGTTTCGCTATTGTTTCCTAGGCTGGTCTCGAACTCCTGGGCTCAAGCAATCCTCCCACCTTGGCCTCTGAAGGTGGTGGGATTACAGGTGCAAGCCATCGTGCCCGGTTTACGTTTCATTTTTAATTGACACGTATTAATTGTATATACCCTAGTTTAATTTTAATTGGTAAACAACAATGTGCTCCAGTAACCTTGCCCCTGGAAGCCAACCATTCAGTGACACTGACTGAAAAGTCATACTTTTGAAGGTCAATCAATTAACAATACACTTATCTGTAAACTTACTTCTGAAAGCCAACTGGCCAACATGTCTTTCCAGAATAATCATGTTTGTAAGGATGACAACTCACTCCACCTGTTACCAACACAACACCAAAATAATCCTTGATTTTAAAACTTTATGAAAACTTAGCAATTGGATTTACTCAAAATGACTGGGCTTAAGGAGCTTAATAACTCTCCCTTCCTTAAGTAATACAGTTTTTGTTTCAGACATCAAGTGGTGATTTATAACAATTCTCACATTTAGAATATTCAAAAAGGCTCGGTTGACAGTAATCCAACAGGCCCTTAGGCCAACAGGAAAGATGACTGGCTTCTTGAGCCCCAAACTCCAATAGTCTTCAGATCTGTTGCCAGTTGAGTTTCTGAAAATTAATCCCAAGTTTCTCGTTTTCTTAAGCTCTCATTGCTGAATTTATTTTAACTTAGACTTCTAAGCAAATCAATCTTTATATAAGGCTATTCGTTACAATTCTAAGTATTGCCTTAGGAAGAATAGGACCTTTTGATTTAGAGGTGAACAAATTGGCAAATATTTTTGCCATTATCCTTACCTATTTCCTCACCCATTGTTTGGTTTGCTTTCACTTTTATCCACCTATCTGTACACATTCTTGTCTTATGTTTTGGTTTTGTCCCTTATTTTCTTGTGTGTTAAATGCGTAAGGGAGTACTTCATAGGGAACAGATGAAGGCACAGGCTATTAAGTTTCCAAATCAATACAAGTTGGCCCTAAAGACTAAAGGTCCATTGAACTGTTGATGACAACTGACTGCTAAAGTGGTTGGTCAAATTCAGCTTTGGGTCCTCTACTGAAATCTTCATAAAAATACTCTCAAAGGCCTGTCAATTCATGAAAGAAGTTCACTTTGTTTAGTACATAGTTCAGGGTCATCCATTGTTGGGATCATTGATCATGAGGCTCTTTCCTATCCTCTTCTTGGCTGGGAAGTGACATATATCATTTAAAAACACACTTCTGATTAATGTAGTGCCTTTTTCTTGTTTGCCAATGATTTGTCTACATCAAAGCCACATCTTCCTGGCAACATTTTTCACTATAATCCTAACTCTTGTGCTTAACTTGATTAGTGACAAAATTTTGCTAAAATGACCTAGAACTACAACAGTTATTATAGGGAACTTCTGTCATATCAAAAGTAATATATTTCAAAGAAGCTCTAGAAAACTTAGGGGGAAAAACCTGAAACATTCAGCAGTCAACTTCTAGCTGGTATATTGAAGCCTCAAAATGAAAGTGACTATAAGAAAGCTTCTCTTAAAGAGACATTAGTTCATTCCTATTCAAACTTTCTGAAACCCACCCTCCTTGCACATCATTCTACTCAGTTTTATTTTTGACATCCACTTAAAATCCCTTCTTTCCTTCTGTATGTTCTTTTACCTCCAAACAAGTAATGCATCCCTCAAGGTTTTTCCAAAGACAGAACAATTACATTACATAGTATCATTTCAAAACTATTAAACCAGAATAAAGATCTACAGAAACTGACTTTGAATCTTGGTCTAGAGTGAAGTTGAGTGATACAAGGTGGCTCAGCCTGTAATCCCGCGCCTTTGACAGGCTGAGGTGAGTGGATTGCCTGAGCCCACAGGTTCAAGACCCGCCTGGGCAAACTGGCGAGACCTCATCTCTATAATAAAATCAAAAATTAGCCAGGCGTGGTAGCGCATGCCTGTAGTTCCAGCTACTTGGAAGGCTGAGGCGGAAGGATCACCAGAGCCCAGCTGGTCAAGGCTGCGGTGGCTGGGAGCAGCCACTGCACTCTAGTCTGGGTGACAGAGTGAGACTCCAACTCAAAAAAATAAACAAATAAATTTTCTTAACTGTAGGAAGACATTTGCTGCAGAATTCAGAATTTGTTTAGACACTTATTGGACTGGGCTACTAAGTTTGTTCCAATTCGTTTACTTAATTATTAGCTCATCCTCATACTGGTTAAAATATCAAATAAAGCAACAACAAAATTCTAGGAGATAGTTTAAATTACTCAGCTCTTCGTAATTCAAGAAATGACCTTAAGAGGGTAGGCTAACAGGAAAGGTACTATATAGGACTATTTCAAAAGATAGACTGACCAAAATTTTTCTTACAGATAGACTGACCAAAAATACAATATTATAAGGAAAAAAAAAGTGAGTAAGAATCAGATTCTAGAAATAGACCTAGGAAAAATTTCAAACAATTATCAGGGATATCCCCAAGAGGTAATGTAAAGGCAGACAGGCTTATCTCTTTTTGAAAATGGACTATTAAAAGATCTCTAACATGTCACTGATCATTTCAAAAAGCTAGTAATCAAAACAAAATGTGTGTGCCTCAAGGTAAAATAACTTTTATCCAAAATAAAAATAAGAGCAACATATTCTCTGTTCTATAAGAACAGGAAGCTGTGATTAATGACGCCTGTAAGCAGAAGGGCCATGGGAAGAGTTAATGTTCTGTCTTAGCTAAAACAACAACAACAACAATAACCAAAAAACCAGTATTCAAAATCTCTTCAGTAATGCCACTTCCAGGAGACATTAGATTTCATAATTCCCTGACATCCTCCTAAATACCTAGGGAGAATGGTCTACAAATATAGATGGACAACAAAATACAAGGCTGGGCATGGTGGCTCACACCTGTAATCCCAGCACTTTGGGAAACTGAGGTGGGAGGATTGTTTGAGCTCAGGAGTTCAAGACTAGCCTAGGCAACATAGTGAGACTACATCTCCAGAAAAAAAAAAATTAGCCAGGCATGGTGGTGCATGCCTGTAGTTCCAGCTACTCCAGAGGCTGAGGAAGGGGAAGGATCTCCTGAGCACAGGAGGTTGAGGCTGCGGTGAGCCATGGTCATGCCACTGCATTTTGGCATGGGTGACAGATTGAGATCCCAACTAAAAAAACAAAAAACAAAAAAACAGGTATGTGTCACCCCACAAATTTCACTACGATAGAATATAAGATCCCTTTGTATACTAAAGCCATCAAAAGGGTGAAAATTTCTAACAACCTATAACTATTATTTTGGGAACATTATCAAGATACAGTCTTTTTTTCTCCAAATTTAATCCATAGAAATCTAAATAAATGGACTTTCAGGTAAAATTCACTACCGGAAGATTACTTTTCAAGCTTTGAAAAATTCTACATATTAATCAAAGTATAGTTAATCTGGATATATACCTACATTATGAATGATTCAAAAAATAGCCAAAGAATGAGTAGTGATCCCAGATTTCTTATGGTCAAAAGAGTCTCTAGACACACATAAAGTATTAGGAGATGTAGTAGTCCCGGATAATGTTTCCTAGATATTATATATCATTCTTTTTCTTTTGTGCACATAAGGTTAGGCCTGCACTACCCAATACAGTTGCCCGCTAGCTGCATTGTTTGTATTAAGCACTTGAAATGTAGCAGATGTAACTGAGGAACAAAATTTAAAATCATACTTAATTAATTTAAATTTCAAAATGGATACTTCCACTTAAATTTTAAGTGTGTTTGGAACAACTTGGGTACATGAATTTACTTTTTCAACTACAAATTTTCAGAAATCTAAATACAGATCAGTTACTTCTAATGAAAATTCCATATCTGAATTGAAATGTGCTATACATTTAAAATACCCACTGTACTTCAAAAACAAAAAAGCAAAATGTATCATTAATAACTTTGTATTGATTACATGTTATTATAATATTTGGGATACAGTGAGTTAAAATATATTACAATGAATTCACCTATTTCTTCTTACATATGCAGTGTGACTACCAACAAAATTTAAAATAACATGTGGTTCACATTATATTTCTAGTGAATGGTGCTTGATTATCCACACTCTCAGGAAATGGTTCTCAACCAGGGGCAATTTTGCCACCCAGGGGACATTTAGCTATTTCTAGACATTTTTTCTTGTGACAGCTGGGGTGTTGCACTGGCATTTAGTGGCTAGAGACCAGGAATGCTGCTAAACATCCTACAATTCACAGGACAGACCCCAAAGCAATCAATCATGCAGCTCAAAATGCCAATAGTGCTGAAACTCTGCTCTAACAGGTTTTCAACAGCATGACACCCATCAAAAATCCACTGCCTTGGCCAGACATGGTGGCCCACAACTGTGATCTCAGCACTTTGGGAGGCCGAGACAGGAAGGTGGCTTGAGTTCAGGAGTTGGAGACCAGCCCAGGCAACACAAGGAGACCTAATCTCTACAGAAAATCAAAAAATTTGCCGGGCATAGTGGTACACACCTGTAGTCCCAGCTATTTGGGAGGCTGGCGTGGGAGGATCACCTGGGCCCAGGAGTTGAAGGATGCAGGGAGCTACAACTGTACCACTGCATTCCAACCTGGGTGAAACCCTGATTTTAAAAAACAAAAACAAAAACTATTGCTTCTTATAGCCTATCTTTTGATCGAATAGCTTATCTCACCTTGCAACAGAGAAACTGCAACAGTAGTTCATTGAAGCATCTTCAGATCTTATACTAAGTTCCCCTTTAAATTGTATCACCCACAGCTAACATTATAATGGTGAAGGACTCAAAGCTTTCCCCTAAGATCAGGGAAAAGACAAAGATGTCTGCTCTCACCACTTCTATTCAACACTAGAGGTTCTAGCCAAAGGAGTTAGGCAAGAAAAAGAAATAAAAGGTAGACTGGAAAAGAAGTAAAACCATCTCTATTTGCAGATGATATGCTCTTGTATACCGAAAACCCTAAGGAAACCATAAGAAAAATCTATTAGAACTAATAAACATGTTCAGCAAGAATGCAGGGTATGTGATCATTATGCAAAACTAAATTTAATTGTACCATATAATGGATATTGTCACTTCCTCTTCATCTTACTATTTATTGGTTATAAACCTTCTGAATCCACAAATCCCATAACTGATGAAGGATAAACCTATAATTATGGTTCAGCAGTTTCAGAAGAATCCATGCCCAAAACAGATTATTTTGAACAACCCCCTACCAAATTCTCACAATTATTGCTTGTTAATGGACCTTAAACAACAAAAAAACAATGCCAGCTGATTATGTAATAATATATCAGTCTCTTCGAATCCAGTACCTTATCAGAAGCCAAGTAGGCTCAAGTAGCCAAACTTGTGGTCTTCTATTAGGCACGTCCAATTGTGATGAATGGATATCCAATATATTTTTGAAACAGTGGTTTCTCCTCAGGTTCCTCTATAAGATCTATACATCAAATATACAAATTATTTGATGCCTTGATGCTGCCAAAAAATTATTGTCCTTCAAAAGAAATCCACAGTTAAAAAAAAAAATTACCAAAGCTACTGAAAACAGAAAACCCCCATGATAAATACCTTGCTCTAACCAAAATCCTTTTATAAGGAACTTTTATAAAATAGACCAACCCACAAAGAGGTTTAAAGATTCCATCATAGAAAAACACAACTTTTGCCTCCAATTTTGAAAAAAAAAAAAAGAATAATTGGGTTTGTAAGACCTTGAGGATAAGATCTGGCAAAGCCTGAAGAGTCACCTGGTCACACCAAATAAAACCTAAGATGGACACTTGTCAGATTCTTCCATAAGACAATTACTATAGCAAGAACAAATTGCCTATGATATTAAGCAAACGGGGGAAGAGGAAGTTCTGAAGATTAGTAGGATTAGAGGACTACTCACCTACTCTTCAAGGTTAGTTATAAAGCTATTTTTAAAGAATAAAAATGTATAGAATTAGAAGATATACAAATAGGTAAATGGAACAGAATGGAGCCCAGAAACCAACCCAGGTATACAAGAAGATTTAGTAATATAAGAGATGAGCTACTATAAACTCAATGGGAAATGGGTATACTATTTAATAAATGATGCTATGAGAACTGGTTGTCAATATGGAGTAAGAATTCTATCATACAAGTCACAAAAATTAATGCAGTTAAGTAACAAATTTTTTAAACAACACAAACAGGGATCAATCATAAAATTAAAAAATTATCAATTTGATTAAATTTATTTTAAAAATTCTGTAATATTAAAGATAATCATAGACCACGTTAAAGACAAGCCATATACTAGAAGTTCTCTGAGATAAAGTTTAAGATCATCAAGAATACAAGTAATCCAGTAGAAAAAAATGGCATAGATTATAAACAATAAATCCACAAAACAATGACAAATAAATATCTGAAATGAAATTAGGAATCTTAGAGAACTGTAAGTTAAAACAAAGAGCTACTATCTCACAGCTCTTAGACTGGAGAACTTTTTTTTTTTTTGAGTTGGAGTCTTACTCCATCGCCCAGGCTGGAGTGCAGTGAGTGGCACACTCACAGCCGGCCACCCCATCTGGCAATCCTTCAACCTCAGCCTTCTGTGTAGCCGGTACTACAGGCACATGCTACCATGCCTGGCTAATTTTTTTTTATTTATTGTAGAGATGAGGTTTCGCCAAGTTGTCCAGGCTGGTCTCGAACCCACGGGCTCAGGCAATCCATTTGCCTCAGCCTCCCAAATTGCTGGGATTGCAGGCTGAGCCACCAAGCCTGGCTGAGAACTTAAAAATCCTAGTAAGACTAAGGATCACTGACAAGATAGGAAAACCAGAATTCTCCTACATTGCTGTTGGGTATATATACTTGCACACCACTTTGGACATCTAAAATCATGGAGTATACTTATCCCACTACCTGAAATTCAATTTTTAGGCATATATCCAGAATATCTAGGACATCTGCATGAGGTGACATGATCAAGAATGTACACTTGCAGCACTGTTCAAAACGATAAAAAATAACAATGTAAACGACCATTAGCAGAATTGGCAAGTAAACAGATATGATAGTAAACAGCATATTGTGATTAAAATATTGTTAAAAAGCAAGTTATAAAATATTACAGACAATAGGATGTCATAAATATATATATATTTTAAACTACTATATATTGTTTCTGTATACAAATACATGGTGAAGTATAAAATCTTTAATAGAACAGTAGGGTAACTCTAGGGAAGGAGGAGAATGGCACCAGGGAGGAGTATAAAAGAGTAACATTTTATTTCTTTAAAAACCAGAAGCAAATATGGCAAAATAGTATGTGAAGAGTACAAGGGCATTTATATTATTTTTCTGTATATTTGAAATCCTTTTAATTAAGAGTTTAATGGGCACATATGGTATAACAATCAAATAATAACATTAATTATTCACACCACAAAATGTATCAAGTAGTAACATTATTTAAGCCACAGAAATTTATATACATACATTAGAGCGTGTGATAAATAAAAGTCAAAAATAAATTTAAAAATTTGCAACTTACTTTGGGCTTTTAAATTAATAATTTTACTAAGAGGTTTTGAGTCTCATGCAACTTTTAAAAGTCATGCTAAAATTTTAAGGGCGGCTATTCTTTTTGCTAGAATTTTCAAAGCAATATAAATAAAAATTTAATTAATGTGGTGTTTTGAATTTCAGTCTTATTTTGGAAAGCTTTTTCTTTAGCATATAAACAGTTAACAAGCTTTACAATTAAACTTACAAGTCTTAAAGAAATATATTGAGTCCTATGTAGGAAGTGCAGTTATTTAATAATAACTACTTAATTATAGTGTTTCACCAAATACCTGATGCCCTGATACTAACGTGGAAAAACAATGCTCCATGATTCCATTTTCCTTTCTATCTGGGGTTTGGGTCAGAAGCCAAGAAGTATCAATACTTGAAAGGTTATAAAGAAAGTCTGATTAAACAACCAATGTTAAAGGAAACATGTAATTTTCACAGGGAGTAACACAATCCTTTGGAATTACAATGTCAGAGAGAGACACAGAAAGATAAGGAAAGGGTTAAGAAGAGGTAGTAAAATTTTGCAATTTGTACTTCACTTACTGACTCTTTTTGAGCATCAAGGCTAGAAGATAAGCACTACACAGAAAACTTCTAGGACACAAACAAAACTAAGTAAGACCCTGCATCCAGAAATACAACTCAACAGACCTATAACTTATAGGTAATAATTCACTCTCAACTATGATCCTCTGACCACATTCATACTGTTTCAATAATAGTCATTTTACCCAGTTGTTGGCAAGCAGTAATTTTATTTAACATAAGTTGATTTTGTTGATTAAACATTTCCAACACAGACAATTAGCTGATCTTTCAAGTGGCCTTGCTATTAAATACGCCATTTCCCATGTAACGGAAGACTGCAATAAAATTATTCTAACTTCCAAACTTTTATATATTGGGCACAATTTTTAAGGATAATAGTGCTGTAGCAAAAGGCAGGTTTTCACTCACTCCACACTTCAGCCTAACATGTTAATACTGAATTTTACTTAGTGCTAAATCCTTCTTTCATTTCTGGAGGCCAAAAAAAAAATTGCTCTCCCAAATCTCCTATTTAGCTTAAGTTTGGTAAAAATAGCAACAATTGCTTAAAAAATTGAAAGCCTCCTACAGCATTTTTAGACTTTTTTCCCCCACCAGATCATTAAGTTTCAAGTAATATTCATTCATTCCTTTCCTCTCAATAGACGGATAACTACCACTCTGCTTCATGAATGAAATTATCAAATTACTATATCTCTCAAATTCTCACCCTCTGGAGAATTACTCAAACTGTAATAAATTCACAGTTTACAATTCAAATTTCACTAATACATTGAAATAACTCTTCCATAAGCAAAAGGTCAGTGTCATGAATTTAATTTTCTGAATTCCATAACCCTTGATAAAGGAGGCACCTTAAAGTTCAGTTTACACTCTTATACAGGATTTCAGAGCATGCTTCAAATTGCTTGAGATAAGCCATATTAATAGCTTAGTGTCATTTTTATCATTAAAATAATCTACAAATATCAGAATACTAATTTTATTGTCAAAATAATAAATAAGTCTTAAAATATCTGTAGATGTAATCAGCTCTCTCAATGCATTTAGCTTGCCTGGACTATTATAGAACAAAAACCAAGAAACTGAATGGTCTTATCAATATAATATAGTTGTATAATGTTTTCACAAATTCCAAATCTGTAACTTAGGGCTTTTTTCGTATTTATTTTTAAATATACAAAGGGATTAAACCATTAATATAAATATGTTCCCTCAAATATGTAATATTTATAAAAGAAAAGGTTTCTAAACATTTACAAAGCAATCTAAAGAGAAGTAAATGATTTTAGGATCATTAACCAAAATAATTCTTCCAGAGAAGATCCTCTTTAAAGGTAATGTTCACTGGCTTCCACATCAACATATTAAGATGAATTAAAGTCCGATGCTTTTGCTTGATTTACTTCAAGAATCGCTTCCAATGAAAAATCTCAGAAAAAAGTCTCACGACAGAGTGGACAAGTGGATTTGTTGCTAGATGTAAACCATTTGTACTGAAAAAGAAAAGGTTTAATGTTAAAAGAACTTTTTTAAGCTGTCCCCTTACATATATACATCTAAAGTAAACTTCAAATGATAAAGTGAAAAGGAGAGAATACTAAAATTTTTGTTCTCTCCATTTATCACCAAAATCAACATAACTGATTACTATGAAAGGCTCCACTAAGATTCTTCCTACTTAGGCTCATGTACACAACCACTAAGATATAAGGAAGAAAGATCTGTGGAGCAACTTAACAAAGAGCAACTTTTTTTTCAACATGATGTCTAAAAAGAGCAAAGGAGGCCGGGCACGGTGGCTCAAGCCTGTAATCCCAGCACTTTGGGAGGCCAAGGTGAGGGGACTGCCTGAGCTCAGGGGTTCGAGACCAGCCTGGGCAGCCTGGTGAGACCTTGTCTCTACAATAAATAAAAAAAAAAATAGCTGGGTGTGGTGGCATGCACCTGTAGTTCTAGCTACTTGGAAGGCTGAGGCAGAAGGATTACCTGAGCCCAGCAGGTTGAGGATGCAGTGGCCATCAGTGTGCCACTGCACTCCAGCCTGGGCGACACTGTGAGACTCCTACTCAAAAAAAAAAGAGCAAAGAGCTCTGATGCCAGGTGACCTCCAGTCCCAATTCTTACAGTCTCCTTCATGGTCTAAATTTCACAAGACCATCTACTTACTGAGTGCTGAAAGCTCTATTAGAAACATTCACTTATAAGTTGGGCACAATGGCTCATGCCTGTAATCCAAGCACTTTGAGAGACCAAGGTAGGAGGACTGCTTGAGCCCAGGAGTTCAAGACCAACGGGGGCAACACAGTGAGACTTCATCTTTACAAAAAATTAGCTGCACATGGTGGAGTGTGTCTGTAGTCCCAGCGACTCAGAAGGCTGAGATGGAAGGATTGCTGAGCCCAGGAGGTCGAGTCTGTGGTGAGCCATGATCATGCTAACACACTCCAGCCTGGGCAACATAGTGAGACTCTGACTCAAAGATAATAAAAAAGGAACACTCATTTATTAACATGCCTTGATGCTACCAGTATCAGTAAATATTAATTATATTCTGCAAATTTTGAAAAATCACTTTTTGGTATGTCTCCCATCTAATATAATTGAGAGTTTAACATATATTGTTTTCTCTTCTAAAGTTAGAGATTATAAGTGTGTGTTGTGTTTATAAAAAAAAAAAGTCAGGCAGTTTCTCTTTAGACTTACCAAGCAGGCTGAATGGAACTTTTTCTTGCATGTTCTACAGGCTTTTTTGGGAAGAGAATAGTTGAAACCATGAATGACTGAGAAACAGATCATACAATCTTCAACACCTTCAAAACGTTTGTCCACATTGTTTTTCCATAATGCTAAGCCTTCCATAATACTTCCATTCTTTTAACAAAAATAAAAATAAGAGTCATTATGAACTGAAATCCACTAATATTATTTTTATCCGATTTCACAAATTTTAAAGTTCAATTTTCATTGTAGAAGAAAATCTGCCTGGCTATATTCACATCTCCTAAATTTTATGAATGTTGTTTTTTTTAAGTGACTATGTTTTATGAACCAGTAATTTTTCTCCATAAAGTCTTTTGATTAATACTTCAAGTCTTATGGTTTCAGTTTATTGTTTAAAATTCTTTTAATAATTAAATCATACTTTTTTAAACCAAAAATGATAAAACTATTTCACCTTCTCAACTGATTTGTTCCACCTCTACAATACTGGTGAACTTAATTGTTTTAAAATACATAATTTTCTTTATGGTAAAATGTTTTAGATATATAACAGTGCAAACAAAACTGAAGGCTTACAAATCTGTATAGGGGGCAAAGGTCTTCAAGAGTACTAGGATTTCTTTAACCAAAGGGGAGTTGAAATGTAATAAGGAATCATTCATCTGCCCAGTATCTTTCAAAAGATTCTTTCTCAATTTCATTTAATACCATGTATTGCTGTACATCCTCTATAATATCAATGACAATCTCTTTGAAACCCCAGAAAATAAATTACAGAACCTTAAAAATTAAAACAGGGCAAATTCAAGCCATTCAAGCATATATCTGTGTTCATCCAAAAAATGTAATATCTTTTTCTATTTAAACAGAAGAGATATATTTTGTATTTTAACAACCCCTTCAAATAGATCATCTCTCTCTAGTTTGGAAAGTCAAATGTGTAAGCAGAAACTTACCTGATGGGTGAGGTAAGTGCTTAACTGCAGCATCCAGTTCCGCCACTGCTGAACAGCTACTCCTACTCTTTTCCCACTTTCTACTGTTATTGAACCCAGTGGATAATTTGAAGGCAGCTGTATTATAAGTTCAATGACTATGTCCTCAATAGTATAAGTAGCCATTACTTCACGAGTAGTAGCTCGAGCTTTAACCTGCAACATAAGAAAGGTAATTTTTTTTTGCCAAGTTCCTTTCTTTCAATCAAAAAACATTTTAATAGGTGACTAAAGCAGCTAAAGTCTTCATTCAAGGAAAATGCATGTAAACACATTCATTTATCTGACATGAGATACTTAAGAAACAGGTTTAAATACCTAGTATGTTTCATAGGAATTTTATGACATTCAAAGTTTTTTAAAAAGAAATACACTGCTCATAAAAAGCATGTTTTATTACATTAGGCTTGCCATATAATAGTTAAATCATTTTTGAATAGACAAATGATAGAGTGGGTTATTAATATCCCTTCTCTTCTACACCCAGAAATCCAATACCACTTCTGTCTACCAAGTCTTTCCCTACCACATTATTCTTCTGAACTTTGAAGCCAACCATCAACTGCCAGAATATTTATATATATATTTTTGGTTTTCACGCTAGCATTACAAACTCAACATAAAATACACATTATCATCCTTTACAAACTTAATCTGACTTTCCTATTTCCAGGCTAAAAACCATACTATCACCTTTAATTTCTCCTTCCTCAACCCAGATATTTAACTAGTTGCAAGTTTGACTAAATCACCACCACAAAATTTCTCACATCTCTCCTCTTTTACATTCCCACTGATACTGTCTCACTCAGGTCCTACCTACCCTTTTGCTCATAATGTCAATCCCAATAGTCTCCCCTAACTATTTGAATCAAAGCTCTAAGCTATAGTTTGAATCAAAGCTCTAAGCTATAGTTCATGCTGTATACTGCAGTCAAAGCAATTTTAAAGATTATAACTCTGACCATGCTACTGTCTGAATAAAAAACCCTCAGTGGGGCCAGGTGCAGTGGCCCATACCTGTAATCCCATCACTTTGGGAGACTGAGGCAAGAGGACTGCCTGAGCCCAAGGGTTCGAGACCAGCCTGGGCAACCTGGTGAGACTTTGTCTCTACAGTAAATAAAAAAAATTAGCTGGGTGTGGTGGCATATGCCTACAGTTCCAGCTACTTGGAAGACTGAGAAGGAAGGATCTCCTGAGCCCAGCAGATAGAGGCTACAGTGGCTGTGAGTGTGCCACTGCACTCTAGTCTGGAGAACAGTGAGACCCTGACTCAAAAAAAAAAAGGAAAACCCTCAGTGGCTGAACAGGACCAAATACTTTGGGCTACTGCTCAAGTCTTTTCCCAGTATAACCCTAATTCATTGTTAAAGCAGCCTGCTCTCTAACTATTCACCTTTAGGACGCCTATTCTATATAAATCCTGGGTTGTTCATCATTTCTTAGGCAATCACTGAAATGACATTCTCTCTTAAATTCCTTTTGCTTTTGCCATACTATTTTCTCTATAGTAAATGCCTTTTCCTTAATTTTCCCCATAACAAAATCCTGCCCAACTCAAAGTAATCTTCCTCCATAAAGTCTCACCTAATCCCATCCCCTCTGATAATAGAACACACTTTTTCTTAATGTGCTATTTTCCAGTTTCCAATACCAAAATCATTGTCAGTAACACTCTTTTCCCTTTCATTAGATTGTGTTATTTCATGTCAGTAATCCAATGCTATTCAACTGTTCCTTTCCTGGGTGATTAGTAAACAGTGCTTGGCATCTGTAAGTATTCTAATATATATTCTGAATGAACTAACTAATACTCAAAAACTGTATGGTGAGTAAACAAAATTGTAGCACTGTTTTAATGCATGCATAATATTGAGATTTGATACACAAGAATCAGAAAATAAGGTAGACGATTTTTAAACACTCTGAATTACGGATTACAGTTTGTTATGATATTCACAATGACAAACAACCAACATTCAAACAATTTTTTAGACAAAGTAAAGACAATACTAACCGTCATGCCATTAAATAGTTGTGTACTCGTTTGCACAGAGGATATTTCTTGAAAAGAAAGAACATTGCTGACATACTTGCTTGTAAATCTATCTACAATATTGAAAACACGCTTCTCACTGCTATTCCACCATAACCTAACCATGGCAGGCAAGTCTTTTAATGTCATATGATAGACTGAACAAGCCAAGTGTGGAATATGGTATGGAAGAGCTGCTGTTTCTGAGGGAAAAAAAAATCTTGATTAGTAACATGTATTTCTAGTATTTTCTTTAGAGTCATCTTTTATTCTTCAGTAGTGCTATAGTTCTCAAAACAGACACAACAGAGAAACCTCAGATCTCCAAAGTATTTAAAAAATTTCTATTCTTAGTACATAACACAGTTTATAATACTATAGTACAAGTAAATGCATGTATATCTATCCTCTCAGCTAAAATTTGAGCTCCCATAGTGAAGGAAATAAATTTTATTCATCTCTGTTTCCCCAACTGAAGATGACTTATTTACATGTCTATAAAATATAATCATATATTTCTTTTTTTTTTTTGAGTTGAGGGGTCTCATTCTCACCCAGACTGGAGTGCAGCACCACAGTCATGGCTCAGCACAGCCTCAGACTCCTGGGCTCAAGTGATCCTCCTGCCTCAGCCTCCTGAGTAGCTGAGACTACAGGCATGCACACCCAACTAATTTTTGAAGAGACAAGGTATCACTGTATTGCCCAGGATGGTGAACTCTTGGGTTCTAGTTATCCTCCCAACTCTGATCCCAAAGTGCTGGGATTACAGGCATGAGACACCATACCCAGCTGGAAAATTTTCCATTTTAGTATTCTCATAGCCAAGACCCACTTTGGGGGTTAATCTCCACACCCCCAGGGAAAAGTTTAACACAACATAGTCTGAACGTGGTATCCAAAAAAGAATACAAACTGACCTCTAATACTCAGCTGGAGCTCCTCAGTAAAGAAAGTTTTAGGGTCCTTATTTGAGAGCTCAATGGTTGTCTCTGAATAGGTTGGATTCTCTGGCATAAGCCTGAACAGGTGATAGAGCAATTTATTCAAACTCTTTGTTTTCCGGAGATACATTGAATACAGAGCCCTAAGCTGGTAGAGAGCAAATAATTTTGTTAATAAACCCAATTAAACCAAGACAATTAGTATGAAATATATCAAAGTATAACAGATTTCCTTTCCTCATAAACTAGCAGACATTTTCATTATTCCCTCATTATTACACATAACTTTCTAACCTCTTTCTCTGTCTCCCTGTCAGTACACTCACCTTAGACTGGAGTCTCTGTTTTGGTTAAGAAAATCTATTCACCATTCCCACAGATGACACACTCAATCTTCTCCCAAGTCTTCCACATATCCCTTCCACATCATAGTTCTTAATCTTTCGAATCCCTGCTTAAAACGAATCCCATTTTTATGGCTGACTTCAGTCTATATCAAAAACTCCAGCTTCCCTTTAAAACAGAAAGTATGTACTAGTAGCCCAAAACATCCTTAAGTTCTTCTCATAGTGGTGGATGTTTTTTTTCAATCGAGATATTTCACATAGAAATAAGAATTTCTGGTTTCTCTTAAAAATTAGAAAAGGTAGCACCACTGGAAACCCTAAAAGTATCTGTGTGAGTCCCATGCTTTTACAATTCCTTCTTGTCCCTTAGTAACACAGCTTGCACTTTTCCATTCACTGTGCGGTACTTTACTATTTGTATTGGTTTTAACACAGTTTCTTCTACCACACTATACATCTCCTCAAAGTACAAAGATACCATTTTCTGAACACTATGAATACTCAAATACAAGGATCAAGTCATAAGATTTAGAATTTATTCTTAAAATACTACCAAAGTACGTTTACCATGGAAAAGTCTGTTGGGGGATGGGGGAGGACTACCTTTTCTGAGTAATCAAACTTAGTATTACCAAAGGAGGTTGAACATCCCAAATCCCAAAATCCAAATTGTTCCATAATTTGAAACTTTTTGAGTGCGAACATGACACTCAAAAGGAAACATTCCTGCTCAAATTTTTGGGTTTGAGATGCTAAATAGGTAAGTAAAATGAAATTATCCCAAAATCAAAAAAAAAATTGAAAATCTGAGACACTACTGGACCCAAACATTTCAGATAAAGGATACTCAACCTGCAAAAGGACACAATGACATTACATGGCTACTGGGTTAATATACTGAGGACACATCACAACTTGTGCAGCAGAAATACCCTTGCTGAAATTAACCAGAATCTAATGAGAAAACAACGATACAAATCCAAATTGTATGACAGGCTATAAAACAGCTGGACAAAACAATGACAAGAAAGAAAAGTATGGTAGGGGAATTATAGGTTAAAGAAACTAAAGAATATGGCAAACAAATGCAGACTAGTCACAAAAGTAAGCCACAGGCCTGAAGAGAAAACAAATCAAGTTGGTAATTAGATCAACGTCATCTCTGTGATTTGATTTTTCCCCTTAGATATACAAATGCAAAGATTCATGGATTGATATATTTGTGCCAAGGTACAGGTTGTGAGCAACAACATATAATTTAAAAATTCTGAAAAATCACATCGGAAATGAACATCATGAATATTTAATAACACTATAGATATGAAGTGATAAACTAAATATTTTTGTACTGACTTGTCAAAGAAAGCACATATTTTACTAGGCTGATTCAATCAAAGCTTGACTAATATTTTAAGTGGAGATCTTTCTAAAAGAAAAGTTTCTTCCTGGACAATAAGGTATTTCTAAACATGGGACAACAGAGACATCTAGTGGCTGCTGGAATAATTTGGGTAAATTATAATTAGAATATTTTCACTATTTAACAATAACAGTTTGAATTACTTAGGTAAAGTTTCACAGATCCTTTTCTGAATACTGATTTTCAAATAAGGTAAATTTCCAATGCTGTATCAACGAATACCTCTATAACAGAGTAAAAGTGTTGACCTCCCCGAAAAACAAACAGAAAAAAAACACAAAATCCAATTATTTTGAAATTATTACTATGATAGTACAAAATTAAGCTATATAAATATTATTTCTTGCAATGACAAAAGGACTTGATGACTACATTCAGTTAGAAAAAAAAATGGATCCAGCCACATTTCATAGATTAATTACTTTTGCAAAACTATGTGCCTGGAGAGGTGAGAAAGTAGGAACAGGAATAAACTTATTAGCAGAATGTCTGAAGTCAGTTGGATAATATTAGATTAAAACATAAGGCATTTCCCCTTTTATTCAAAAGTAGGAGAAGGAAGATATTTAGATCAGTAACGCTGAAACACATTAGGACAGAATTGTCAAAAGTTGTCACCTATTTATTTACCTGAGATGAAGCAGCTTTAAAGAAAGTAAGTATTAATTTCCATGTGAGGAGGTATCCCAAGACATAACAGAAGTCTTCACTCAGTGGTTTTATAGTAACTATCTGTCCAACAGGAATACACCCCAACACATTTTCTAGTAAGTCCTCTTGAGTGCTAAGAAGAGACATTAGCACTGCCGGTGGTGACCTAAGAATCAATGATTAAACATCACAGTTTTCTTTACAACTCATCCCTTAATAAACTCAACATTTATAAACTTCAAGCATTCTAGAAAAATCTTTCTCTGTTTTCCAAAAAAACCTGAAAAATTCCCCTCTATCAATTCAATTTTAATTCCTAATTTCACAAGATAACAGTAGAAGTCAAAAGGCATGCTATAAAAATATGAACCCTGCATATTAGCACTTGAACAAAAATCACATCTATTTCAATTTCTACTAAGTATGAAAAAAAATTACAAACCCAGAAAAGACAAATGATTAGTCCAAGTTCCCTCAACTAGCTGGGAAAACTATTAGGGATTCTAAATCCCTCCAGGCCCTTGATCATCCTACAAAGGGCAAAAAGATGTTTAAGACTCTGAACTTTGTCACTTCATCCTAATTTCTATTTTATTGTATATTGTCTACATAGCACTATTAAGAGAGATGTCACAATCACACGATTAATCAGAACAATAAACACAGAAAATAATTATGAGCTTTAAAAAAAACCACAAGACTATGTATTTTCAGGAAAACAAATTTAACATTTACTTTAATTCATGACAATGTGAGGTAATTTTCTTTTTAATTGAACTAATATATTCATTTACATTATCATCTTCCACTATACCTTGACTACTCTATACACATTGCTTCATTTATTCTTTCATTCAAAATACCTCTCATTAGTCTGCTATAGGCCAGGAAACATTCTGAGTGCTGTACATATAGTCAGAAATAAAACAGAAATTCTTGCTTCCTAGGGCTTACATTCAAGTGAAGAAAGATAGTGACAATAAAAAAAAAAAAAACAGTTAAGTGGCAACTAGTCAACATTGCCCAAATACATCCTAACATTCAGGCCTTAGCATGCTTCCTTAACTTATATTGTCTTTCCTTTCCTGCTGAAATGCTACCTAACCATAAAAATCCACTTTAAATGCTGCTTCCTCATGAAAAAGTCTTCCCTTCCTGATGTACATTAATTGTGATCCCATAATGCTATCTATCCTTATTCTTAGCATCTATCTTTTTTCTTAGTACTTGTCATACTCTATATCTTCTATTATAAGGTAGTATTGTCTACATTAGATAAGTTCCTTTCCTTAAGGAGTTTAAGATAGTATCATCTACATTAGGTAAGTTCTTTTTCTTAAGAAAGAGTTTACTAAACACTGTATTCTGCCTTCAGAATCTAATACTTTGCACAAAGTGGAAAGTACAAAACTCAATAGATATTTGAACTGATACACTCTTTCCACAGCGACCATGTAGCCAAAGAAAGTTTTATTGATTATTTCTCTCTTAATTGTTCTTGAATGTGAGATGGAGTAAGATAATCTAATAAAGCAAATTATAAAAAAAAAAACATACAAGGCTGGTTCTTCTTCTTCATCTCCATATGACTTTAGATTATCCTGATCATATTGTGGTAATTCAGGCATCAATCTGAAAATTAGAATATTATTTTTAAAGCTTTTATATTAAATTGTCCATTGTTAAATCATGTTCAAGAGCAGAATGACCAATACTTATTTTGTAATGGGTACATGTTTTAAGAAGTTTTCTCTGAAATAACCACTATGGTCAGGACTATTTAAATATAAATTGTGTATGGAGAACAATAACCTAAAAGATCAAACAACTTGGCATTCCTACAATTGAAATACCTTGTCAGAACTCCTTTTTAACATTTGACTTTTTTAAATAATTAAAAGTAAAAACTAAGTATATATTTATTAGACCACTATAACATTGATTCAATTGGAATAATTCTTACTTGTACAGCATATGATAAACAGCAATTTGCACAGGCCTAGCTCTGAAGAGTAGTAACGGGGCCAATGTATTTAACAAAGTCTGGAGATATTCGGGCAAGTTTGTTTTTTGGTCAGCAATCAATCTTGCAGGAAGTTTGTGACTCAATAGCTGATCCTTTGAGATATATGTTAATGTTTCACACATGGGCTTCAGCATCGCATTGTGAAAGGATGTTTCAGAGATATCTTTGTTTTCCCCTGATGGCAACAAGGAAGGAAACTTACACATCTCAAAAGAAAGTTAGTAATATACTTGACTAAATCACAATCAAATGCCATTTAAGCAAATGAAATAAAAACTAGGCATAAACAATATAGCAGTCTTAACTAGAAACATGAACTGAATATATTTTAGTAAATCTCAACTGTTTTAATGAATTTTATCTCATCTTTTAAAAAGAAAGTAAATGTTCAATAGAAAGGTTCTATTCACATAATCTAGTCATGTTATCTGAATTACTATTTTAATTTGCAACGATCATTAGATACCTTGCCATTTTTCAATTCATTTCTATAAAGCAGAAGAATAGATGATGCTTCTGAGAAGCCAAGCTTTCTTTTCTGACTCTTTTCTTTTACTATTCAGTACCATTTGATATAAACATCTAAATATTTTGTTTTTAATTTTTCAACAAGTCATATTTACAATAAATCTCATTATTATTCCCTTTTTTACTTGCCTGTAACAGTCACCAAAATAGGCAAAAGCAAACTGTGGATGCCTTGAGAAAAAAAATCTTTCCATTCACTGATTAGATTTACAGGAAAGCTGCCAATAGTATCCCGAGTTGTGGAGTCAAAAAAAGCACTGAGATCACAGGCCAAATCACAGCTGACACAGGCAAATAGTTGCACAAGTGGAACAGAATACAATGCCTGATTCTCACTTGTTGTCTGAAGAAACAACAAAAATGAAATAGGTAAAGAGACTTCTACCAGAACACTATAAATAAAGCCAATAAAAAGAAGCCCTTCTTTTATTTCTTTGAATTTTAAAATAAAAAGCATTTGAAGTTGAAGCAGTCTCAGGAAGAATTTGTATAATTTACGTTAAAATAGCTTTTCAAAATGAAATACTATGAATCAGAATCATTAATGAACAATTTATTCCAAAATATCTTTTATTCCTAAAGTATGGAAGAAAATACCAAGTCAGAGACTTTAAATACACATCTCTAATCTTCTCAGTAGCCCTACAAATTATGTGTTACTGTAAAATAAGAAAACCGAGGCTCAAATAGTTCAAGTTTAAAAGCCTAAGTTACAAAGCTAATAGCTGGCAAAGCAGAGATTCAGACCAATTCAACCCTGACTGCCATGCTGCCTCAAAGTCCCCAAGTGTTATAAACTCTAGTTGCTTTGGATCATAAAAATTACACTAATTCTCTCTGAATTTGCTAAATCTTTAATGCATTATTCTTGCAATACTGGTACAGTATATTTTCGAAATGATTTAATTACAACCAAAAAAGACCAAAATTATGATATGAAAAATAAAATCTGAAAGAGCTGTGCTACAAATATTATAATAACATTTTAATAGCAGTTAGGAGATTCGGTCACTGAATGATCCTGATAGTCATTAAACTTCTCATGTTATTATTCTGTCAAATACTAGCTGGTGAGGAGAGCGTCTATAAAGTGTTTTAAATATCTGCAAAAGAGCTAACTGCAATCATGATGGAAAGAACAAGATTAGTAAATAGTTCTGACACAAAGGTATATACAAAGACACAAAAGAGATGATGACATATTAGGTTAACTTACCTCCAACCAAGCCAACATGGAGCACATGATGAAGTCCCACTCATTCTCTGCCAAAGGAGAGGAGCAATATTTCAGAAACAGGGAAAGGAAACGCATTATTTCTATATTTACACCCAGGACCTCTGGACTTGCTTCTGATAGATTACTGTGATAAAGACAAAAACAAAGTAACAAACCAAAAACTATTAAACAATTATACTGACATGCAAATAGAAAATATTCTATTTTAAATCTTATATGCTTAAAAATGACTGACTTAAATGTCTAGCATTATTACTCTACAAAATTGTGACTATAAGATACATCGTTATATATAGGAGGGAGAACATAGTATAAAGCATCACCCACCAACTGAAAAGAAAAATATCTTCATGCTCTTTCTTCCAGGATATTATAATTTTTAATATACCATGTAATAGCTCTCCATCATCAACACTTCTGGTTTGTAGACAAGAATTAAAAATGGCAAGATGTCCAAAACCTCCTAAAGTAAAATTCAAAATGGAAATTTAAAAAAATTAATTGTATTGCTACTATAAAAAAGAACGCCCACTTTGAGAAGTTAAAAAAAAAACTTCCTTGAGAAGTTCTCAAGTTAAGAACCCTAAAAATAGTTTATATGAGAGTCAACAAATGAGCTTGTAAATTTCACAGAGCAGAAATCCTGTCTTCATAGCCAGCACCATGCACAGAACACAAAATTTGGAGAGGGGACAGTAAGTGAACGATACTATGCCTTGAACTAACCTATGCTGTTTACTTGTTTTGGTTTCAAAAGTACAGGACATATTCAGCAAACTCCCATTCAAATAAAACCAACCAAAAAACCCAATAGCTAAAAAGTGGGAAGTTAAATAACAATGGAAAATAGAACATACTGCTTCATCATTCATTTTACTCAATAAGCAGCTACTATATGGGGTAAGCTCTGATGGGGTCCCGACTCCTTAAAATTCCTTCCATTTCTCAAAATCCATCCTATAGTATGGCTTAATACCCTCTATACTCAACACTCTACCTTAAATGCCAGTCAGACTGAACAATCTGTACCCGTTTTTGTTTATCAGGAATGCCTTTCTCTGACTATATTCACATGGAAAACTATTTTTCAACACTCAGTTGAAATATTTCTCTTTGTAAAATCACAACTGACTCTCTTTGAAGCAAACTGGAAACTCCTTTTACGCCACTTCCATATAGGACATTTTTTTGCTATGACAGTTGTCACATAATGTAGTTTTATTTATGTCTTCCCTACAAGAGGAACTGTCATGTAGCAGTTGTTCAAAAGTGTTTATTAAATTAACAAACAAATGAACAAAGTGCAGAGTGTTCAAACAGGTTTCAAATACAACAAAAGCTATTCCCCCTCCTTTGCCTTTTTATGTTCAATCATTGGTTGACTAGAGAGAAATGAGGAATAGCTTTAAAAAGCTACAGATAGATATAATTAGAGGGAATTTGTGGGTGTAAATCTTCCCTTAAGGCTGTGGTATTTCTGTACTGTAAAATGATAACCACTGTCTAATGCCACTCATTGATGTAAACTAGGAAAAAATCCACTGTAATTCAGTTTATCTGTTAGATTTGGTTTTACAAATTAAGAAACATTTCAAGCAATAATTAATGAAATATTATCAAGCAACTAACCATCAGTACTGCAAAGATCTTTCTTAGTCCAGCCCAAAAGAGCAGGTATGCATTGAGCACTAAATTCTTTCTTTTCTTCGTTTGACAAAAATGGACACAGACTTTGAATGGTATGCAAATTGCCTTCAGTAAGTGGAAAAAAACTGTTTAAAGAAAAAAATTAATTATAGTTAGTCCAAATATGCAGCTATTTCATAATATTCTTTTTATTCAGACTATTCAAAAAGACTAGTAATTCTACCACACAAAATAATTATTCAGAAAAAAATTTTAAAAACTACAAGAGATTAACAAGTGCTGACTCAATGGAATTATGTATTTTTCTTGTTGCTTCTTTCTCTTTACTGCATATTTCTAATCTTAAAAAATGAGAATATATAACTTCTCCCAAGATTTTTAACAATTACACTAGCAATATCAGATTATGTTCTCTTTAAAAGTCAATTCAATTTAAACAGTACAGATTGTTGTATCCTTTCTTTGAACTGATATTCACTGATATACAAGGGGGGCCCAAAAAACCCCAGAATTTACTTATAAAAAATTGTGTATTTACTCTTGCACATTTAAACTTCACTTTCAAAGTACTCTCCAGATGATGCATCTATCAAGACACTTTTTCCACTGCTCAGAACAGTTTGTGAACTTGTTGATTTAGATGGCTTTTACTGCTTCTGCCATTTTTTAATTTTACCTATTCCACATCTGCAAAATGTTTCCCTTTGAGGACCTTTTTCATTCAGAAAACAAAAAGAAGTCACTCAGGGTGAGATTGGGTAAATAGGGAGGGTGGGGCACAAGAGTCATGTCATTTTTGGTGAAAATCTACTGAACACACAGCATAGTGTGGGCAGGTGGGCTCGTGAATCACCCATGGGCAAACACTTGAAAGAATCTCCAAAAAAAAAAATTTACTGTAGCCAAAGACAGGCTCTTACAATGCTAGCTGGTACAGTAAGGATGATGGGTTCCAAGAACACTTAACTAGTAGGGGAAGTCTGTAATATGAGGGCCTGCCCTTCAAAAGGTAATTCCAGTTTTTATTGGGTCCCCCCTCATATATGTGTGTATGTGTGTGTGTGTGTGTGTATAAATGTATGTGTATACAGACATATATATATGTTGTTGGGTTTTATTCACATAAAAGAGATGACACTAAACATACTGTTCTATCATTTACAACTTACATACTTTGTAGATTTTGTCAGAATAAATTACTCCGTTTTAAAGCTACATAACAAAAACAATATCTACATAACACTCTGTACTATGGACACATCATTATTTATGTTTAGGCTTTTTCTCCCCAAAATATTTGCTCTCACAAATGCTGCAATAAATGTCCTTGAGCAGATATTATTCTGGATATGTCAAAAATTCTTCAGGCTAGATTCCTAGAAGTGAAATTGTAAGATCAAAGAATTTAAATGTCATATTTTGGTAATTTCAAATTGCTTTCTGAAAAAGTGTGATCACTAAAAATGTACATGTGTGACTGTTGTGAAACATAATTAATAAAATTTTATGATTCCTGGCAATATGGTGGATAAAACTGTTTTTAATTTGTACTTGTCATTATTAATAAGGAAGAACTTTTAATTTTTAAAAAAATTGTATTTAAGAGACAGGAATTCATTTTGCCAACCACACTGGAGTGCAATGGTACAATCGTAGCTCACTGCAGCCTCAAACTCCCAGGATCAAGTCATCCTTCTACCTCTGTCTCCCAAGTAGCTAGGACAACAGGCATGTTCCACCATAATTGGCTAGTTTATTTTATTTCACTTCATTTTTTTGGTAGAGAAGGGGTCTCTCATTGTGTTGCCCAGACTGGTCTTGAGCTCCTGGCCTCAAGTGATCCTCCCACCTCTGCCTCTCAAATTTCTGGTATTACAGGCATGAGCCACCAAGCGCCTAGCCAGCAAATCCATTCATATTTCACATTTCATAGTGAATTATCTTTGATCATTTCATCCATGAATTGCCTACTCAAATCCTTGATACGTTTTTCAATTTAAATGGTTTTATAATTTTACAGGAACAATTCCCATATTATGGTTTTTGTTAATTTACAAATGTCTTCTCTCATCTTGTCATATGTCTCTGTAACCTTTGTTTATTCAATTTTTGTCACACATATGATTTTATCTTTCAAAAATATGATTTAAGGATGAGTACAGTGACTCATGCCAGTAATTCCAGCACTTTGGGAGGCCAAGGAGGGAGGACTGCTTGAGCCCAAAAGTTTGGGACCAGCCTGGGCAACATAGCAAGACCTCGTTTCTACAGAAGATAAAAAAATTAGCTGGGCATGGTGATGTGCAACTATAGCCCCTGTTACTTGGAAGGCTGAGGCAAAAGGATCACCTGAGCCCAGGAGGGCGAAGCTGTGGTGAGCCATGACCATATCACTGCATTCCAGCCTGGGTGACAGAGTGAAAATCCAACTCAAAAAGAATATTAAAAAATAAAAATTACTCAAAAAAGTTTAATTGCCACAAAATACATATCACATAAAATTTATATATTAACCATTTTTAACCATATAGTTTGGCAGTATTAAGTACATTCACATTGTCGTGTAACTAATCTCCAGAACTCTTCATTTTGCAAAACCGAAACTCTACCCACTAAACAAAAATGTCCCATCCCTCTTTCCCCTCCAACCCTGGGCCACCACCTTCTACATTCTATTTCTATTAATCTGACTATTCTAGGTAGTTCATATAAGAGGAATCATAGAGTATTTGTTTTTTTGTAACTAGCTGATTTCACTGAGCATAATGCACTAAAGGTTCATCCATATTTGCAGCATGTTAGAATTTCCTTCCTTTTTTAAGGCTGAATATTCCATTATGTCTACATCACATATTTGTTTATCCATTCATTGATACGCATTTAGGTTGCAAGAAGTTTTCACTTTATAATATCAAATATATCTTGTTATGTGTAATGTAAGGAAAGGGGATCTCATTATTTTTTTCAAAGACATGCTCATTTTTCTACCATTATTTATTATTGACTAACTCAATGATTTGATGTGCCACATATAACAAAACCTAAATTTACATGTATGTGTGGATTGGTTTCTGGACTCCAAATTCACTAATTTGTCTATTCTCCAATTTTATACTGTTGATTACTATAATTCAATAGTTTGTATTATATTTGGTAGGGTTAAAGTCACTTCCACTTGTTTCTTTTTCTTTCCTTTTATTTTTGAGTTTAAGTCTCACTCTTTTGCCCAGGCTGGAATGCAGTGCATGCTCACGGCCACCGCAACCTCGACCTGCTGGGCTCAGGCGATCCTTCTGCCTCGGTCTTCCAAGTAGCTGCAACTACAGGTATGCATTACCATGCCCAGCTAATTGTTTGATTTATTGTAGAGACGAGGCCTCACCAAGTTGTCCAGGCTGGTCTCAAATCCCTGGGCTCAGGCAATCCTCTCGCCTCTGCCTCCAAAGTGCTAGGATTACAAGCTTGAGTCATCCCGCCCGGCCCATGTTTTTCTTTCACAAATTTCCTACCTATTCTTGAGTACATTTTCATTCAAGTGTATGCTATGTTTAGAACAGTTTACCAAGTTTTTCAAAAATAAAAAACTGAAATTTTGATTAAGTTTGCACTGGAATTACAGATTGATACAACCATTTTTATAATTCATTTCACATCTTTTGTGATTTTTATTAAAGTTTTATCATTGCAATTTTTGTTCATTTATTTCTAGGTATTTATAGTTTTGCTGTCATTGTAAATGGAATTTTTTTCTTTGTATCATTTTTAAAATTGATTATTACAAGTGAATAGGAAAGTTATTGATATCTGTATGTCAAGCATTCCATCTCCTTTGTATTAGTTCTTTAGTAATAATTCTTAGTACTAGTTCTTTTGTTAATTCCATATTACATCTATAATCAGAAAAAAAAGTAAAAAATTATGCTAAATGAAAACGTTACTATCAAGAAGCTACATACCATATGATTCCATTTGTATAATAGTCTTAAATGACATAATTATAGAGACGGAGAATACACTAGTGGTTGCTAGGTATTAGAACAACGGAAGGAAGGGAGATAGGTGGCTGAAGCGATAGAAGGGTAACATGAGGAATCCCTAAACAAAGTTGTGCTGTACTACACTTGGCTGTGGTGGTGATGACATGTGAGCTACTTAGAAGACACACACATTGTCTCTCTCTCTCTCTCACACACACACACACACACACTCTCTCTCTCTCTCTCTCTCTCTCTCTCTCTCTCCCTCCCTCTCTCACACACACACATATGAGCATTTAAACCTAGTTAAAACTTGGCTGTGGTGGTGATGACATGTGAGCTACTTAGAAGACACACACGTGTTCTCTCTCTCTCTCTCTCTCTCTCTCTCTCTCTCACACACACACACACACACACACACACACACACTCTCTCTCTCTTTCCCTCTCTCACACACACACATATGAGCATTTAAACCTAGTTAATGGATTACATCAATGTCATTTCCTTGATTGTAATACTGTAAAAAAGTTATGCAAAATGGTCCTACTGGGGGACATTAGATAAAGGGCATATGTATTATTTTTTAATTATTTTTATTCTTTGTATTATTTCTTACATATTCATGTGTCTCTCAATTGTCTCAAAATAAAAAGGTTTCAAATAAGGTGTAAAGGTTAAAATTTAGTTTAGAATTCTACTATGTCAAAACATATATATGTATCATTGCAGAATTTTTCTTAGTAAGTCAGTAAATTCAAAACACTTCTTGGTAAATCTCAGCTAAATATTAATTTGAATACTGAGCTTCACTAGTATGCCCAAATCCACAATCTACTTTTTTGTCTTAAGAACACATTTATCGCATTTCTTTTTTTTTTTTTCCTTGTTTTCCAAGTTAGAGTCTCACTTTGTGGCCCAGACTAGAGTGCAGTGGTCGCTCCCAGCCACCGCAGCCTCGACCTGCTGGGCTCTAGCAATCCTTCCGCCTCAGCCTTCCAAGTAGCTGGAACTACAGGTGCACGCTACCACGCCAGCAATTTTTTTGATTTATTGTAGAGATGAGGTCTCGCCAAGTTGTCCCGGCGAGTCTCGAACCCACGGGCTCAGGCAATTCACTCACTTCAGCCTCCCAAAGCGCGGGATTACAGGCTGAGCCACCGAGCCTGACCAGTTATTACATTTCTACAATGTACTTAAGTAAGATGATTCTTATTAAGAGAGGAGAAGACCTGGGCTTGGTGGCTCAGCCTGTAATCCTGCGCCTTTGGGAGGCTGAGGTGAGTGGATTGCCTGAGCCCGCGGGTTCGAGACCCGCCTGGGCAACTTGGCGAGACCTCATCTCTACAATAAATCAAAAACTTACTAGCTGGGCGTAGTAGTGCGCGCCTGTAGTTCCAGTTACTTGGAAGGCTGAGGCGGAAGGATCGCCGGAGCCCAGCAGGTCGAGGCTGCGGTGGCCGGGAGCGGCCACTGCACTCCAGTCTGGGTGACAGAGTGAGACTCCAACTCAAAAAAAAAAAAAGAGAGGCGAAGAGGAGTCAGTAACTTTCCCTTCCTCTTCCAGACAGCAAATAAATGACAAGAGAAGGCTGTTAGGGAGAGGGAAAAACTCAACCAGAAAGTTTTCCTGGGAAAGGAACAAATTTATGAAATGCAAGTACAGTATAAAATTCTACAACAAAAGGTGACACACTTTAAAATGCTTATTTTAAAAACAGGTGTGTCCTTAACCTAAAACAATTTAACCTGATTTAAAGCCTTCAATTTCTTCATTTCCTAAACCTTATTTTCTTGCTTCATTAGAGACATTTATTAAGTGGGGATTGCCAAGGTAACCAATTACAATAAATTACAAAGTAAAAACATTTTAAATAAAAATACCCTTCTTTTCTCTTATAATGTGGTTTTACTTCATCAGATGAAATGCTTCGGGAAAGGATCAACTTAGCAATAATAAGAGACCACAGTGTGCCATGTTCCCTGGATCTAAAAAAGGAAAAAAATATATATATTCCATTTTGAAAGTGAACTTAATGCAATTTTTAAACAGTGGCTACCCGGATTCCTTTACCAGAATTAAATAAATCACCTCCTGACAGCATCAACTCACTTAGGGCTTTGCATCTAAGCAACTGCAATTAATTACCCAAAGGATTAGGAGTTTAGGCTTTAATACTCCTTCACAACTGGTACTGAGCTCTCATCCCAAGGCAACCCAAAATCCCTTCATTTCCAACAGAAAAGATGACCTTGGAGGTTAGGCTAGAAGATCACAGGCTGCAACTGGGAAAAAGATATCTCCCAGAGGACACTTAGGCTGGCTGAAGTTGAAGAACCAATAAGGTACTAATATCCACTGAAGAAAGTTTTTGAATGTCAAGTAAATAAAGTTGGGACTGGAGAGGAAGCCTGGGTCCTGCAACACATGCTCAATATACTATAGGCAAGGGATAAACTGAGATAGGCAAGAGAAAGCAGTTCAACACAGTAATTTCTTTTTATCTTTCTTTTTTTGTTTTGAGTCAGGATCTCATTCCATTGTCCGGACTGAAGTGCAGTGGCACGATCACAGCTCACTGCAGCCTTGACCTGCTGGGCTCAAGTGATCCTCCTGCCTCAGACTACGGATTAGCTGGGACTATAAGCGTACACCACCACACTCGGCTAAATTTTTGATGTTATGTGGACAGACAAGGTTTTGCTATGTCGCCTAGGTTGGTCTTCAACTCCTGGGTTCAAGCGATCCTCCAACCTCAGCCTCCCAAAGTGCTGGGATTATAGGCGTGAGCTACTATGTCCATCCTAATATAATAATTTTAATAAGCTAAATATCTAACTGCTATAACCTTCATAAGGAATCCATTGTCATCTACTTTCCTCATCTAGGGGAAAGGTTTCTATGGTTGCAACTAAGACACACATATAACAACATGTTAAGATAAAAGTTGAATTTGAAAGCACTGGAAGGATGGATTACAGAGACAAATTAAAACAATTAAGGTAGGCTTCTACTTGTTTCTTTATCATCTGCCTTATGAATGCATCCATGGATTTAATAAAGAAGCAAAGGACAAATATCTTGTCCCAGAAGACTAATTAAGTATTTAATATCCATAAAGTGTTTATCACTAAAAATAGAAATTATTTAGATAAACTCTATCACCGAAACATTAGCATGAAACACACATCTTATCAAAGGTAAAGCCATAAACAAGTAAAATAAGTTGTTCAAAAAAATGAAAATTGAGAGATTCTTACCTGTTAAATAATAATTGCAAAAGGCCAGAAGTATTACCAAGTACACGTAAGTTATCATATGTAATATTCATTTTTTGAAGCATTTCACAAAATCCTGTTAGAAAACTGGATGGGTTGTCTAATTCTTCACACCACTGCAGTGAATAGAGCAGTTCTGCAACTAATAGAATGAATGGTATCAAATTATCAAATGTATTTTGCGAATACACTCTTAATTATTTTCACTTTTTCTGCCCCATTTCTAACACTATTGTGCTCACTCATCTAAAAATATCTATGAACTGATTTTCAAATTTGCTTTGAGATGTACAAGAATAATGAAAACTGAAAACTTATGTCTGATACAAAATACCACCTTGCTCTCAAATTTTGCTTGGCCCTTTTACTGATTAGTGAAGAGTAATAAGAATCTAAGTTACTAGAGATACTGAAAGAATCTTTCTACTATCTTGGCACAGTTGGTAAGAAGCTGCATATAGGAAAAAAACCAGCAGGGTGCAGTGGTTCACACCTGTAATCCCAGCACTTTGGGAGGCCAAAGTGTGAGGATTGCTTGAGCCTAGGAGTTCAAGACCAACCTGGTCAACATAGCGAAACATAGTCTCAAAAAAGAAAAAAAAGAACCAGCCTGGGCAACATGGCGAGACCTCATCTCTACAATAAATAAAAAAACTAGCCGGGCACAGTGGCGCGTGATTGTAGTTCCAGCTACTTGGAAGGCTGAGGCAGAAGGATCACCTGAGTCCTGCAGGTCGAGGCTGTGGTGGCCATGAGCGTGCCACTGTACTCCAGCCTGGGTGACAGAGTGAGACTTCAACTCAAAAAAAAAAAAGAAAAGAAAAAAAAAAGAAAAACAACTAAGGGACTCAAGAACTGAGATAGAGTTCAAGTCACTGTGTTAAGAAATGGGAGACAGCATGATACAGTAAAAAGGGCATGGGCCTTGATGACAGACTGGTCTAGGTTCAAATCTGTGTCTATACTGAGCTATACAAAGAGTTATCAATGATGGCACGACATAACTACCTCACAGTCGTGTTGTGAGAATTAAATGATCAAATATCTATCACAAAACCTGGCATATTGTAGGTTTCTAATACACAGTAACAATTCCTTTTTACAAAGCCATGTATGGATTTTGGAGTCAGAAGCCTTGAGATATGGTTCAAATTCTAATCCTACCCTTACCATCTAAGTAACTCTAATCAAGACAAGATAACAAAAACAATAACAATATCTAACAGATGGGGTCGATGAGAAGATTAAATAAACAATACCGCTACACCGTAGTTAAAACAATTTACAAAAATAAACTACTACAAAAGTTATTACTCTGATTTCCAGTTCTGTGTTTGGACAGGTGCACTCTGTAAGCAGACTGTAAGCTATAGGCTTATTTCCTTGCCCTTAACGAAATGTGAAGTCTGCTCACCAAGCATTTTAGCTTTCTTCCACAAAACCTAAGTAGTATTATATAGTAATACTAAGTATTATTCCCCTACTAGTAAATGTTTAAGTAGAGAGCTTACAAACAAGACTGACACAAGATTTCTGCAAATATTCTACATTTAACACCATCTTGTACAAGCCACAATGCTACCTACAATTCTAAGCCATTTCCTGAAACAGGGAAATTTGCTGAGGTACTAAGTGCTCTTGGGATTCAACATCTGAACATCCACTTGCCAAGAAAAAGTTTAGAGCCTGATAAATACAAAATATAGAGGTTTAAAAATCAACAGAACCAAAACAGCATGGTATCAGTATTAAAAACAGACACATGAAGCTGGGCTCAGTGGCTCAGCCTGTAATCCTGCGCCTTTGGGAGGCTGAGGTGAGTGGATTGTCTCAGCCCGCGGGTTCGAGACCCACCTGGGCAACTTGGCGAGACCTCATCTCTACAATAAATCAAAAAATTAGCTGGGCGTGGTAGCGCGTGCCTGTAGTTCCAGCTATTCGAAAGGCTGAGATGGAAGGATAGCTGGAACCCAGTGGGTTGAGGCTGCGGTGGCCAGGAGCGGCCACTGCATTCCAGTCTGGGCGATGGAATGAAACTCCAACTCAAAAAAAAAAAAAGTGGGCAAAAGGGCAACCCCCTTGGGTGTCCTCCTACTATAGGAGCTTTTTTTGTCTTCTCAATAAATCCTACTTTCTCAAAAAAAAAAAAAAAAAAGTGGGCCAAAAATTTCTGGAAAAGTGACATACGAATTATCAACAGGTATACAAAAAAATGCTCAGCATCACCAATCATCAGATAAATACAGATCAAAACCACAATGAGCTATCATGGGTGCGGTGGCTCATGCCTATAATCCCAATCTTTTGAGAGGCCGAGGAGAGAAGTTTGCCTGAGCCCAGGAGTTCAAGACTAGCTTGGGCAACATGGCAAGACCTCATCTACATAATAAATAAAAAATTAGCCAGGCATGGTGGTGTATACCTGTAGTCCCAGCTACTTGGAAGGCTGAGGCAGTAGTGCCTGAGACCAGCAGATCAAGGCTTCAGTAGCCATGATTGTGCCACTGCACTTGAGCTTGGGCGACAGAGTAGACTCTGACTCAAAACAGAAAAGAAAAAGAATGACTATTATCAAAAAGATAAAAATTAACAAATGCTGAGGAGGACAGAAAGACAAGGGAACTCTTATGCACTTGTGAAAATGTAAATAAGTAGTGCTGTTATGGAAAACAGTGTGGCAGTTTCTCAAGAAACTAAAAATACTATTGTCATACAATCCAGCAATCCCATTGGGTATTTATCCAAAGGAAAGGAAATCAGTCCATCAAAGGGATACCTGGCACAGCTATATTTACTGCAGCACTATTTACGACAGCCAAGAGATATAGAATCAACTGAAGTGTCCATAAACGGATAAATGGATAAAGATTTGGTATACATACAAAGTGAAATACCATTCAGTCATAAAACAGAATAAAATTCTGGCTGGGCACGGAGGCTCACACCTGTAATCTCAACACTTTGGGAGGCTGAGGCAGGAAGATTACTTAAGCCTAGGAGTTTGAGATCAGCCTAGGAAATATCACAAGACCCTACACCTCTACAAAAAATTAAAAATTAGTCAGGCATGGAGGCATGGTGGCACACACTGTAGTTCCAGCTACTCAACAGGCTGAGATGGGAGAATCACTTGAACCCAGAAGGTCCAGGCTGCAATGAGCCATGACTGTGCCATTGCACTCCAGCCTGAGTATCAGAAAAAGACCTTTTCTCTAAAGAATGAATGAAATATTTTTTATATATATATATATATATATATATATATATATATGAATGAAATCCTGTCATCTGCAGCAACAAGGATGAAACTGGAGGTCATTATGTTAAGGGAAATAAGCCAGGCACAGAAAGACAAATATTGCATGTTCTCATTCATATGTGGCAGCTTAATAAGTGGATCTCACTAAGACAGAGAACAGAATGATGGTTACCAGAGACCAGAAAAGTTAGGGGGAATGGGTAAATGAAGAAAGGTTGGTTAATGGATATAAAAACACAGTTAGAAGACATAAGACCTAGAATTCAAGAGCACAGTAGGGTGACCATGGTTAACAATAATTTATTGTATATTTTAAAATAGCTAGATTTTAAATGTTCTCAACACAAAGATATAATAAATATTTGAGGTTACGGATATCCTACTTACTCATGATATGCATGTATTGAAATATCATATACACCCCATAAATATGTACAATTATTATGTATTAATTTTTTTTTTTAAATCAATGAAAAATTCAGAATCCTTGATAAAATACCAAAGCCTCACCCATTTTCTTCAGGGTATATTCCACAGGATCTGTTTATATTGATGTCATGACAACTTGAGTAAATAATCTTACACCAAACTATGCTCTATAGCTAACAAGATTATACCAAGATTTCACTATGTTCCATCCAATTTTCAATTTAACATTCATCACTTAAGTAACTTCAAGTTTCTCATCATTAAAATAGTTAATAGGAAGCTGAAGATTCTTAGATTCAAACTTCAGTGTAATCAAAATTATTTCAACATTATATTTATTCATTCATTATATTATATTAAATGCTCATATATACTTACTTATTATCTCAAGCTCATTATTTTCTAGAGTTATTTTCTTTTTCAGTGCAACTAAAATCATTTTGCTCAATAATGCTGAAGTACACAAATGGCTGGGAAGTGTCTTTGTATCTTGTTCCTTAAAATCTGTTTTGAAACACTCATAATTCAAACTCAATCTTCCCTCTAAAAGAGGTCTATATAACCACTGTGAAAAAAAATACATTAAATTATATACATAATCATTTGATATTTTAAATTATTTACTACTTATGCAATTCAGACAGGGAACAAAAATGAAGTCATCAGAATATCTTTTTTTAGTAAAACTAGAGAATCCTAGAAGTTTGGTATCTACTAGAGGAAATTATTAATGTGTATTTCTTTAATACTCCTTAAGTACAGAACTAGATTTCTTTTTTGAGACTGGATCTTACTCTGTCACCTAGGCTAAAGTACAGCTGCACAATTACCACAGCCTCAACCTCCTGAGCTCTGGTGATCCTTCCGCCTCAGCCTCCTGAGTAGCTGGAACTCTAGGTATTCGCCACTGCACCTAGTTAGTTTTTTTAAAAATTTTTTGTAGAGACAAGATATCACTATGTTGCCTACATTGCTCTCAAATTCCTAGGCTCAAGTGATCCTCTTGCCTCACACTCCCAAAGTGCTGGGATTTCAGGTGTGAGCCACCATGCCCAGCCCAGAACTAGATCTTATTTACTTTGGTACCATGCCTATATCAGTGTCAAACGGTGTCTTGCAAACATAAGGCAGAGCAAGACATTCATTCATTTTTTTCTTCCCCAGATTAAAACAAAAATATTCAAGCTTGCATGAGGTCCAAACATCAGAATGAGATACACTTTCCAATTTCAAAAATACCTGCATAGGAAGAGACTGTCTCATCTTTTCCCATTCACTGTTGTTTGGCATTACACTTCCAATATAAACTCCCAGAAGATAAGAATCTTCACTCTCTCGAAGTGCATTTAGCAAATCATCAACAGCAGACAAGAGGCTCTGAAGACTAAAAATAATGCAAATAATTTAACTGAAGTAATTTTGCTAGAACTAGTTTGAATACCATGGCATACATTAAATGCCCTAAATAGCTTGCTTACCTGGACAACAACAACAAAAAACAGATGAATATAAAAAGAAAAGCTGACATAACATGATCAAATTGGGGACTGAATCCAACATTTGATTTGAAATCAAGTGATGCTTCTATCTCAGAATGAAGGGACTTGACTTATTTCAGACCAGATATTTTTGAAATATAACTATCTTATTTATTTCTGAAATATACCTTATGAAATAAAGCATAATTATGTGACCCAAATCCAAGAGCCTCCAGATACTTTCACTTGTATTATACATGGATTTAGGTAGGAGATGTGAAATATACTTGCAATTCAGCCTTAAAACAGTGGCGACTTGTTCTAAAAAAAAACAACCAAGAACAATCAGTATGTGTGGTAGCTATGAGATGTTATGGTTACAATCCATGCCAGCCTACAACAAAGGATAGTATCAACATCACATTACTAACTACAAATTAGGAGTCCAAGCAGGTATGTCATAATTGACATTCAATAAATTGAGAGTTTAAATAGATGATCACTGAAACAAAATGCTTTTGGAAAAAACTGTTTCTTAGCATTTTTTTCTTAGAGTATTATAAATTACTTATCTAACAAGTCATTTTTTCATAGGTACTCACACTAATCATGTAGTCTTATTTAAGGACATTGATCAAATATAAAGAGACACTGCAACTGAGCACAAAATAGGTTACCTTTTGATATCCAAAGATGAAGACTGAACTTGGTTCTTCAGCCACTGAACAGACAGACGTAGGAAGGAACTCTCTTTATATGTACTGCCATTTTGATGGACCAATAAATTTACACCAGAGAGCCAAGTATTTTTCAGTTTAGAGATAAGAAAATCTAAAATCAAGATGTCAACAGGAATTTATACTTTCACTGTATTAATTCTAATCAGTACAGAATGTCTGAAATAATTCTGCAGATCTGAGATTTTAAAAATACCATTTTAAAAATAACACAAAATTAGAATTCAATTGCCAAAATAAAGTAACTATCATAAATATGCAAAAATACAAGCTACCTTGTGCCATATAAATATAAAATAGTAAGATTTTTTTCCGCTCTGAATGTATTTACAAAAGTGTTTTTTCTTTTGGAGATGTGAAAGAAAGAGTTAAGGGAAGATAGCTCTCTATCAAAAAGGCTGAATTAGCACATAAGGTAAGAATATAGTCCTCATAAAGCTTCTGAATTCTATTTTGACATACACCAAGACTGAATGATTTTTACTAAAGAGACATCATTATCCCCTTTTATGAATGAGGCAACTGAGGCATCTAGAAAATTAAGTAACATACCAGAGCTACTGAAGGGAGGGACTATGATTCCAAGTCATTTATTCTGGCCCATTCCAAACTTCCTTGATATCAAGTAAAAACTTTAGTCATAACATCTACATACATCTTTAACTTGGTTTCTTTTTTTTTTTTTGAATTGGAGTCTCACTCTGTCACCCAGACTGGAGTGCAGTGGCCGCGCCCAGCCACCACAGTCTCGACCTACTGGGCTCTGGCAATCCTTCTGCCTCAGCTTTCCAGGTAGCTGGAACCACAGGCCCGCACTAGCATGCCTGGCTCATTTTGATTTATTGTAGAAATGAGGTCTTGCCAAGTTGCCCAGGCAGGTCTCGAACCCACGGGCTCAGGCAATCCACTCACCTCAGCCTCCCAAAGGTGCAGGATTACACACTGAGCCACCGAGCCCGGCTTAACTTGGTTTCTAAAGCTAGAAGTGTATACAATTGTAGGCCTTTACTAAAAATGCTTTATATTTTCAAACACATTATGATTCAATTAATAAAGCCTGGGCACTTACACTTACTATGAAGGTCAGAGCCGGAGATTCCCAACAAAACATTTGAGCAGTAGGCAATTACCTGGCAAATGTGTTTTTTCTTTGCTCTGAGCACATAACTGAAAGAGAGTTAATAATAAATCTTCAGATGATGGCATTAGCAAGCATCCTTTGGCTGAGCTGAAATAGTTATAAGCCACATCACAGATAAAAGACACTGATGAGTCACTATTTTCAGCTTCTGACAAATTCTTTGTTTTAGATAAAGTTTCATGAAGTTTAACAATAATTCTTTCAACATATACTTCTCCAATCAAGTAATCTATAAAAAAAGTTAAAACAGACAAGAAAATAAAAAATATTAATAGTGTATTTTTAAATATCCTACCTTGGGTTAATAGCCACATAGGTCTTTCCATAGTTTTTTTTTTTTTCTTTTTTAAGAGGTGTTTATGTATTAGACAAAATGTTACCATCAACCCATTCTCTCACACATAAAAGCCCTCAGATAAAAAGTAGTTTTAAATTAAGTAGAAAATAGAAATGGTCTACAAAATTAGAGTGAGAAACTTTGCTCAATTCAAGACCCTTTGGGATATAAACTAAAACATTAACTATCTCCAAAGTCATGCTACAAAAATTCATAAACATTTAAAGTACTTACAAAGTTATCTGAATTAATATCATAATTGGCAACCAACAATATGCAAACTGAGCACCATGGAATCCCCCTCAAAAGTGAATAAGGATTATCCCCTACTAAAAAACAAAAGTCACATTTTTCCTACCATTTTTAACATGTTGGGATAATACCAAGCTTAGAAGAGTCCATCTTTCTGAGAAGTAAGATTCTGAAGATACTTTGGATTCCAAGTCCTTATTACAAAGATAATCTGCCAAGTTTACCAATTTTTCTCCAAGAATATCGCCTTTCAGCCAAGAAGTTACCAAAGCATGTTTATCAGAACTAGAACATGCCTAAAACCATAAAATTAAGGCAAAGATTAGAAGCAAGGTCGAAGACTTCATCTGTCCAAAATATTACCTGTACCATATTACTTCCCTTCATTATTGTGGCTCCAATTCTATCCCCCACTCCTCTTTCTTCTGAAGTCCTAGAAATTCTAGACTGGTATCTTCCCTGCTCCCCATTAATCCTGGTTTATGTTCACTTCCATTTTGCTCATGCTATCTTCCCAGTCATAAATATTCCCCCTCTTCCTTATCAAAATCCCATCCATTCTTTGAAAATCAGTACAAATCCCACCTACTTTATGGAGTCTCCCCCACTCACTCCAGCCCACAAGAATCACTGCCTTTGTCTCAATTTCTAAAGCACTTACTGGATTGTATTATTATTTAAATGTTTCATCTGTATGTCTTGTCTTTCCAATGAGATTGTAAATTCCTTGAGAGTAGAGACTATCTTAAACTTCTTTGATACCTGCTATTAACACTGTAGATATGTTCAATGAATAATGGATAAACTTTGAAGATAGATTTATAAATGCTCTACAGATATTAAATTTTTGTTCATTAATTTTGCTAAAATTAAAGAACAATTAGTGTATAATAATGATAAACTATATTAATATGAATAATTGAGGTTTATTCCCCAAATTATCTGATATAGAGTTACTAGGGCCAGGTATGTGACAGCAACTTGTTTATTTTCATTAGAGGGGAATACAAGGAAAAAAACAACTGTAATTCCACCCCTAAAAACATGCTGATCCATGTTCCCAAAGTTTCATTAGTTTTATGGGCTGAGAAGAAAGGAATTTGCAATTTGGTTCATTTCAAAGCAATCTGGAAAAAAAAAAAAATCCAAGTGCGGATTGGGTAGTGCCTGAAAACTGTTTGACTTTTTATTTTAAAAACTGTGAGTAACTAGAGCTTATAGCTTAGTCCAAACTTTTACCACTAAACATTACCTTATGACCTTGGACAAATCTCTTAGCCAACCTGAACCCATCTTCTAATTTGAAAACTGGAAAGATTAATCTAGAAAATCTCTAAGGTCCTTTTCTGATTCTAAAATTCAGACTTGTTTTTTAATTATTTCTGTTTAAAGAAGCTGACTTTAAGATACTGCAATAAAAAATTAGGTTCCATAAAACAAGAAAAACTAATTTTTTTTTTTTGAGTCATTCTGTTGCCCAGGCTGGAGTGCAGTGGCATGCTAATGGCCACCTTGGCCTTGACCTACTGGGCTCAGGCAACCCTTCCACCTCAGACTTCCAAATAGCTGGGACTACAGGCGTGCACTACCATGACTGGCTAATATTTTGATTTATTGTAGAGATGAGGTCTCCCCAAGATGCCCAGGCTGGTCTCGAACCCGTGGGCTCAGGCAATCCTCTCATCTCAACCTCCCAAAGTGCTGGGATTATAGGCGTGAGCCATCGCGCCCAGCCAAGAAAAACTACTTTAAAGTTTAGATGGCTATAATACTGGGTTTCCCAATGAAGTTTACCAAATAAAACCAACCTGTTCTACCAATTTCTGGTAGAAAAAATAAACTATAAACTTCTAAATAAAATGTCTCTCAAGTTAGTAAGACATGAAGTTCAACTTCTCAGTATAGGCAAACCTTTTTTTGTGCTTCGATTTATGGCACTTTGAAGACACGTATTTTTTTTTACAAATTTAAGGTCTGTGGCAACCCTATGTCAAGCAAGCCTATCAGCAAGATTTTTCCAACAGCATATGCTCACTTCATGACTATGCTACATTTTGGTAATTCTCACAGTATTTCAAACATTTTCTTTATTATATCTGTTACAGTGATCTGTGTTCAGTGACCTTTGATGTAACTACTATAACTGTTTTGGGGCATCATGAACTGTGCCCATGTAAGATGACAAACAATCAATAAATGTATGTGTTCTCACTGATCCACCAAACAGCTGTTCCCCCATCTCTCCTCTCTTCTTGGGCCTCTTCCATCAAACAGTTAACCAAGTTGTGAATGCAAAGGGAAAGTTCTTAATGGAAATTAAAAACTGTCACTCCACTGAGTACATGAATGATAAAGTGAAACAGACTTACTACTGATATGGGGAAAGTTTTAGTGGTCTGGATGGAACAAACCCACCACAACATTCCCTTAAACCAAAGCCTAATCCAGAATATGGCCCTAATTCTTTTCTATGAAGACTAAGAAAGGTAAGGAGGAAGTTGCATAGGAAAAGCTTGAAGTTAGCAGAGGTTGATTCATGAGGTTTAAGAAAAGACACCATTCTCCATAATATAAAAGTGTAAGGTGAAGCAGTAAGTGTTGATGGAGATGCTGCAGGAGGTTATCCAGATCTACCTAAGAGCACTGATGAAGGTGGCTACACTAAACCACAGACTTGCAGTACTGTAAGATGCCATCTGAGACTCTCATAGCTCGAGAGAAGTCAACGCCTGGTTTAAAGCGTTAAAGGAAAGACTGCCTCTCCTATTAGGAGGTAATGCAGCTGGTGACTTTAAGTTGAAGCCAGTACTCATTTACTATTCCCAAAATCCTAGGACTCTTAAGAATTATGCTAAATCTACTCTGCCGGTGTTTTACAAAAGAAACAAAGCCTAAATTACAGCACATCTGTTTATAGCATTGTTTACTATTTTAAGCCCACTGCTGAGACCTACTGCGTCAAAAGAAATATTCCTTTCAAAATATTACTTCTCATTCATAATGCACACGGTCATCCAAGACCTATGATGGAAACATACAAGGAGATTATTGTTTTCATACCTACTAATTCAATATCTATTCTACAGCCCATTATGGAATAATTTTGACTTTCAAGTCTTATTGTTTAAGAAACACATCTCATAAAGCTATAGCAGCCATAGATAATGATTCCTCTGACTGATCTGAATAAATTGAAAACCTGGAAAGGATTTACCATTTTATGTGCCAGGTAGAATATTCATGATTCATGGGAAAAGGGTATAATAGCAACATTAACAGATGTTTGAAAGAAGTTGATTCCAACCCTAATGGATGACTTTGAAGAGTTCGAGACTTTAGTGAATGAGTAACTTGCAGATGTAGTGGAAAGAGCAAGAGAACTAGAATTAGATATGAGAGAAATGCTGCCATCTGATAAGTCCTTAACAGATGAGGAGTTGTTTCTTAAGGATGAGCAAAGAAAGGATGAGCAAAGATTTCTTGAGATGAAATCTACTCCTGGTGAAAATGTTGTAAGCATTGCTGAAATGACCACAAAGGAGTTAGAATAGTGCATAAACTAAGTTAACAAAGCAGTGCCAGGGTTTAAGAGGAAAGACTCCAACTATGAAAGAAATTCAACTGTGGGTAAAATGCTATCAAACAGCACTGCATGCTACCAAGAGATCTTCTGTGAAAGGCTGGGCACGGTGGCTCATGCCTATAATCCCAGCACTTTGGGAGGCTGAGGCGAGGATTGCCTGAGCCCGTGGGTTTGAGACCCACCGGGGCAACTTGGCGAGACCTCATCTCTACAATAAATCAAAAAAATTAGCTGGGCATGGTGGCGTGTACCTGTAGTACCAGCTACTTGGAAGGCTGAGGAGGAAGGATTGCCTGAGCCCAGCTGGTAGAGGCTGTGGTGGCTGTGAACATGCCACTGCCCTCCAGACTGGGTGACAGAGTGAGACTCCAACTCAAAAAAAAGAAAGGAAGAGTCCATCGATGAAGTAAATTTCATTGTTTCTATTTTCTATTTTAAAAAATTGCCACAGCCACCTCAACCTTCAGTAACCAACAGCATGATCAGTCAGCAACTACCAACATTGAAGCAAGAACTTCTTCCAGCAAAAAGATTATGACTTGCTGAAAGCTCAGGTGATTGTTAGAATTTTTTAATCAATAAAATATTTTTAATTAAGGTATGCACATATTTTTAGACATAATGCTCTTGAATACTTAAAAACATTATAGTGTAAATATAACTTTTATATGCACTGGAAATATAAAAATTTGTGTGATTTGCTTTAGTGTGATGGTCTGGAACTGAACCTGTAATATTTCTGAGTTATGCCTGTATGGACATACCTAACAAAAGAATCTGTCTAGCTGTAATGAACTGGGGAGGCTTCTGTGTCACAGAAGCACAGGAGGCAAACACTGGTTCGGAACTTCCAAACACTGACCAGGAAGAGGAAATTCTTCCAAACAGATGTGAATATCTGAACTACATGACAGGTACACTCCAAAGCTGGAAATGCTCTGATTATAGGCTTATCAAGCAACTTTCTGATCATTTGGCTTTTCATGTAGCTTGCCTGCAGAAGGTAGCCCTGAATAAACAAATGCAAATTAATTAGATGTGCCTGGTAAGTTATGTTTGTCACTGAGAAATTAATTAGTATTCTGTATTTACTTTGTAAAAAGTAATCTGTTGAGGGACGTAGGGAAGTACTGTTTAATGAGTACAGGATTTCAGTTCTGCAAGATGAACAAGTTCTGGAGACTGCTCAACAATGTAAATATACTTAATATTACTGAACTGTACATACATTTAGAAAGGTTAAGATGGTAAATTTAGTGCTATGTGCTTTTTACTACAATTTAAAAAATAGAAAAAAGAAACTTGTAAACTTGAGCAGTATCTATGTAAAATAGAAAAATAATAAGAAATGCTTTAAAAAAGAGCATTAACTAACTAACTTTAGATAGTCATAACATTTCTATAGTTGGAAAAGTGTTAGTTATGTCATTTACATCCTTATAGTAAAGAACCTTTAAGTCATTTTTAAAATCTGTAAATTGTTTATGTTCTTTGAATTCTTTTTATCCCACCTCTGATTTCTTTTCATTATTCTTATCACTAACTTTTTTATTTAGTCAAGTAGCAATCACACAAAAGCTGAAGATTTTAATTTCTTAAGTAGTATTTTCAGAGTAGGAAAAACTTAATTACCTGATGTGTTTTAGTCAAAGCTAGAGCCATGCAATCCATTTCTACAGAAGAAAAATTAACTAGGATAAGAGCAGAAAGCTGTAGCCATAGTTAAAAGCTAATAAAATGTTTAAATCTTCCTCTGTTACCTGCTAGGGAAGAAACACTGAATTTTCCAGAACCTGTTCATTCTTTCCTAATAATCCTAAACAGAAAAATAATACTATAGAAAGACAAACATCAAATGTCTTCCCAAATTGTGGAAAGTTACAATAATAAAGAAGTTCTCTAACACAGAACCCAGCTACCTGACCATATTTAGTGTATTACTATGGTTTTATTTGTTTTTGTTGTATCCATAAATACAAAAAAAGAAAAAGATCAAAATCCCTAAGATACCTTTTCAATAATCTTGAGAAGAGAATTCCATTTCAGGTCCACCTGAAAGAAGAAGAAGAGTTAGAAACAATATGCTAGAATAAACAGCAACTGTTTTTTCTTTGAGATGGAGTTTTGCTATGTTGCCCAGGCTGGTTTAGAACTCCTGGGCTCTAGCCAGGCTTGTAATCCCGCGCTTTGGGAGGCTGAAGTGGGATTGCCTGAGCCCGCGGGCTCGAGACCCACCTGGGCAACTTGGCGAGACCTCATCTCTACAATAAATCAAAAAATTAGCTGGGCGCAGTAGCGCGTGCAAGTAGCTGGGACTAAAGGGGAGTGCCACCACGCCTGGCTAAAACTTTTAAAAAGTAAATGAAGTTCTCAGGTAACCTATAAAAAACAAAAACATTTTTAGCTAACCCAACTTTTATGGACTAAAAGAACTCACTCTGTAACTGACCAAGCTTTTTTTAAAAGTATTTTTTATTTTAAAGATGTGGGGTATAATTCAGGATTAGGTATACAAGTGGTCATTGTACAGGCAAAGTTTAGGCCTCCCTTTGGTCCCCACTTGGCCTGGTTTGAGATCAGGTGCTCTTATTGATGCTTTTTTGTTCTCTACCACTCTCACCCTGGCAGTATCTTACTACTACCAATACCTTTCTTACAGTATCGGCCAAGTTTTTGTTACCCTGGTACTACTAAACATCTACCCAGCAGCCTCAGATACTTCCCAAATCATAACCAAGAATATACTGCTTGCCTTTAAACTGACATTCATAGTCAAGAAACAATCCAAAAATAACCCCTATGTAGGCTCATTTAACTCATCTGTTATTAAAATTGTTTAAAAAGATATACAACAGTAATACCTTGGTTAGATCATCCAAGACATCTTTTCTTTCCGTATCATTGTCACAGCAACGGAGGGCACTGTATAAAATATCCACTAGGAAACCAGAATCCTTCCTTTGATCTTCATTTAGCCAATCTATTAGTTTCCGGTACAAAAACTGTACCGCGGGATGTTTCTGGGCAAGTTTGGCTATTTCAAGAGGTTTAGCTTTGACGATTCTCTGCTTTTCATCACCAAGAAGCATTTTAAATACTTGGTTTGAAGAAAAGGAGTCAAGCAGAGTAGAAAGAAACCTTAGATGTTGCTCTGACTTTTGTTCAATGACATAATTAATACTCATCTCTGCGAGTTTACAGACTAAGTCTTCCAAAGGTTTCTTCCTTAAAGGAGACAAAAGATCTGAAGAATTATGAGTGAGAGAAGGTTCAGTTGTTAATTCTATGCCTTCACTGTTCTTTCCTTCTGAGGATACAAATTTTTCATTTTCTTTATTACTTTCAGATATCTCATCAGCAAATCTAACCTTCCCATTTTTTTTTTTATTTGACTTCAATGAGCTCTTTGGCTTCTGAAGAACCTGTAATAGGTTAGATACACCCAAAACAGACTCAACATCAGTTTCTGGCTCGTTGATTTTTGCAACACAGATCTCTGACAGTCTCTCCCAGAAATGTAGCAGTACATCCTCCAATTTGTGAGCCATTTTATCATCCTTTTCCATGTCTACTTTGGCTTCCCAGGAACTTAAGGTTTCTGCTAAATGGTTAAATAGCTGCCCATGTTGCAATCCTGGGTCTTTGAGAACTGCATCAATAAAAGGGATCAACTGAAAGAGAAGATATAATATTATAAAATATATAATTCCACCCGTTTCCTGGTATATAACCCTAAAACCCTTGAAACCTCTGAAGTGATGTCTTTTTGTACGCTAATGGTTGACTGATGGCTGGCAGCCCCTGTGTACCTTCAGGATAAAGAATGGTCACCAGAAAGACCAAGGCAGGATAAGAGTGTTGGGACTTTCAATACCACTCAATCTCTAGGGAAGAGAGGAGCTGAAAGTTAAATTGATCACCAATGGGCAATGATTTAATCAGTCACATCTAGTAATAAAGCCTCCATAAAAACCCAAAAGGATAGGGTTTGGGGAGCCTCCAAATAGATGAACACATGGGGTTCCTAAAGCAAGGTGTGCCCACGTAGAGCATGGAAGTTCCACACTCCTTCCCATACTTTACCCCTTTGCATCTCTTTATTTGTATCTTATGTACTATCCTTTAAAAAAAAAAAAAAAAGGAAGAACAGTAAATACAAGTTGCTTCCCTGAGTTCTGTGAGTCACTCTAGAAAATTATTCAAACCCAAGGGGGTAGCAGGATCCCCAATTTATAGCCAATCAGAAGCACAGGTAAAACAGCCTGGGGCATATGACTGGTAGGGGAAGCAGGGGTAGTCTTGTGGAACTGAACCCTCAACCTGTGGGATCTGATACTATCTCTAGGTAGTAGAATCATAATTGAATTGGAGGATCCTTAGCTGGTGTCTGCTGCAGAATTGCTTGTTTGCTTGGTGGGGAGAAATCTCTACACATTTGATCACAGAAGTCTTCTATGTTGATTATTGTGGTGAGAGAGTAGAAGAAAAACAGTTTGTGTTTTTCCCCCTCACAAAAGATAAAAAAATATAAAATTTCAGTGTTTAGGAGAAATAAACAAGGTATTTGTGAAACAACACAACTTCATATTTAATAACTGAAAAACACAGCCGGGCTCGGTGGCTCAGCCTGTAATCCCGCGCCTTTGGGAGGCTGAGGTGAGTGGATTGCCTGAGCCCGCGGGTTTGAGACCCGCCTGGGCAGCGAGACCTCATCTCTACAATAAATCAAAAAATCAGCTGGGCGTGGTAGCGCGCGCCTGTAATTCCGGCTACTTGGAAGGCTGAGGCGGAAGGATCACCAGAGCCCAGCAGGTCGAGGCTGCGGTGGCCGGGAGCGGCCACTGCACTCCAGTCTGGGCGACAGAGTGAGACTCCAACTCAAAAAAAATAAAAATAAAAATAAAAAATAACTGAAAAACATGGATTTCCCTGAGAACTCTGAAAAATCAAGTTAATTCAAAGATCACTCTTGTATTATACAAAGAACTTAATGACTGTACCTGCAGTACTTCTTTTTTGTGATATAACTAAGAGAATTAAATAATTCAGTTTTTTTTTTTCATCTTTTGGACTTACTCAAGTTTTTTGCTTTTCTGCCTTAATTATAGGCAAATTTAAGATATGAGACAATAAACCAGTATGAAGAACACCTAGGGCCCACAGAATTCTTTTTTCCTAAATTGCAAAGAGAAGTTAACTGAGACATCGACTAGGATCTTGGTATCTATAATCTGACTAATATCCTACAGAAACCATTATTCCATATCCTGCTCTCATCTCTGGTTCAGAAAGCCAAGCCCAATTGTTTGTAAAGCATAAATGCATTTGAGTATTTTAGAAGTAAAAAGATGATTATTGAATGATTTAAACTTACTACCAAAAAAATCACAAGTATCTTTCAATTCTGTTTTGCATTACAACTAAGACAATCAGGATTTCTATATACAAACACTAATTCCTTAGGCATTATATTATGCTAACAACTAAGACAATGGATTTTTTTTTACTTATCTAGTCAGAAATACACATTCCTCAATTTGTAAATTATGAAATAAAATGTTTTACAAGGAAAGTTAATTACTGAAAATGGCAACAAGATACAATGAGCTTGACTCTTTATAGTCAGTTGCAAAAATACTGATGATTTTTACATCAGAGATACCTGATCATCGACGAGCATCTGTTCAATCTCTTCCTCACCTAAGTTTTGCTGCATTATAAAACGTAAGCATTCAAAAAAGGCAGACACTACTGCTGAGCACTCTGAAAAGCTGATTTTGGTTCTCTCTGCTGACAGCCTAAGAAATAATAAATAACTGTGAATTTCTCTTTCCTGAAGAAAATAAGAACTCAGAATTACCAAAATAAAGATATTGAAAAGGCATCATACCAGAAGAAGATTTTTAAAAAAAACAAATTCCTAAATTAATAACTAAGAACAAGTAATCAAAATAACATATATCTCAAATAAGAACATAAACTTTAAAAATTGTGAAAAAACTTTTCACAAATGTATCAACAAGAGATAAGAGATAATATTCCCTCTTTATGGACCAATTCACATACAAATTTGAAAGAGAATTTAACCAAATAAAGATAATAGTACTGTGGAAAAAAATTAATAATTAATAAAACTGTGTATCTTCTAAGTTCAACAAATGCACTGAAATAGGTTTCTTTTTTTTTTTTCTTTTTTTGGAGTTGGAGTCTCACTCTGTCGCCCAGGCTTGAGGGCAGTGGCATGCTCCCGGCCACCACAGCCTCGACCTGCTGGGCTCAGATGATCCTTCCGCCTCAGCCTTAGAAGTAGCTGGAACTATAGGCATGTGCCATCATGCCTGGCTAGTTTTTTGATTTATTGCAGAGATGAGGTTCCACCAAGTTGCCCAGGCTGGTCTCGGTGGGCTCAGGCAGTCCTCTCACCTCAGCCTCCCAAAGTGCTGGGATTATAGGCGTGAGCCACCATGCCGGTCCCTGAAATAGTTTTTAAGTGTGAATTTAAATACCTATTATACTTTATGGAAGTTTTAAAAACTTCATTGTTCTTTTCCTGCTTTTAGGCATTTGTATTTAACAACATAAAAAATGGCTCATTTGTAAAATGGCCTATTTCCAACTAGAACCTTTACTTTATTTATCTAACTTTCTGCTGTGTACTGCCACTGAAACCTTGAAAATACTCAAGAAAAGAACACCAACTATAGTTATCTGAAAACTTTAAAAGTGCTTAGTGAACAGCAAAACAACCTGAAGAAATTTAAATAAGAAAATAATGAGTAAGAAAACAAGAAAACCTCTTTTGCTTTAAAAATCAAGTATGTAAATACCTTACCCTGCAATTAGAGAGGTAAGAAAATTTTTGAAGAAATCCAACTTTGGATCTGTGATGGACTGAGGGAGTCTGCTGATAAATGGCAGGAGATAAGGATATATGACAGTAGCTAGACCCCGACCACCTTCACGAATCACAGTTGACAGCTTGGGAAACACACTTTTTTTTGCATTTACATGATGCCAACAATCCTAGCCAAATAAAAGATTATAATAGTAATTAGAAATCATAACCATACTTTTCCCAACTGAAAAAGAACACATACAGACTCCCAAAAATAAAAATCAAGTATTTTACCAGTCTGTTTAAGATTCATGCCAAGTTTACATTAAGTATTTTATGTCCAAGAAAGCATTTACCCAATAAGTTTTAGATATTATTATCTGACAGACTCTTTCTCATATGACATCTAAGGGTTCTAAAATAACTAGGAAAGCAAGTATTCCCCAATGTACCAAAGTGTTTCTCTTACATACTTCAATAGTTGTAAGTGTATACAGTACAGCTTCCCAGAGAGCTGGGCAGACAATTGGGTCACTGTCATCAATGCTAAGTAGAACCGATGGGCTCACTTTGGATGCTTCCTCTTTCATCAATTGTGGAATGCGCTGGCACAAAGCAGAAACTAACTCAAAATAAGCTGAGCGAATCTAAAAGAAGAAATGCAAAGCTGAATTAAATTAAAACCTAGTAAAATTTGATAAGATTGGTTTATTTATGATAATGGCAGATTTTTTACACTAATCCTCTCACTCATAAAACTAAAACAGATAGAACAAATACTTTTTAAAATCTTAAGAGTATCAAATGGCTGAAAAGGCATAAGGAATTACCAAGGCAAAAGTGAAGGCAGAAAGAATTAATTCAACTTTCTTTGGAAAAAGCAAATACAAATCCTCTTTATTGGCAAAAGCCTTCATGTGGGGCCTCCAATACAGTCAAACAAAAAATAAGATATCATAAGCCACAATCAGCAGGAAAAGGGCTCCTAAAAAAAAAAAGCCATAGTTCTGAAAAGGAACCAAGAAAAGCTTCCTAAACTAAAAGTTAATTAATTAATTAAAACTTAAAGCTCAATTCAGTTTAAAAGCATTGCTATGGTCTTTGTGCCTCCAAAATTCAAATCTTAAAACTTGACCACCAATACGATAGTATTAAGAAGTAGAGACATTGGGAGATGATCAGGTCTTATGGTTACCACTCTCATGAATGGGATTCGTGTTTATAAAAGGGCTTAAGAGAATGAGTTTTCATCTTCCACCACATGAGGACACAGCTAGAAGCCACCATGTTTGAAGCAGAAAAAGCAATCCTCACCAGACACTGAATCTACTTGCACCTTGGTCTTAGACTTCCCAGACAACAGACTGTGAGAAATAAATTTCGACTACTTTTAAATTACCCAGTCCAAGGTAGTCTTTTGGTACCCATAGGAGATTCCAGGACACCTCCTCACTCTCCACACAGGTCCCAAATTTCAAAGATACTCAAATCCTTTACATAAAATGGCAAACAGGGTCAGGCACAGCGGCTTAGCCTATAATCCCAGCACTCTGGGAGGCCGAGGCAAGAAGACTACCTGAGCCTGGGGGTTCGAGACCAGCCTGGGCAACTTGGTGAGCCCTTGTCTCTACCATAAATCAAAAAAAAAAAAAGCTTGGTATGGTAGCGCTTGTCTGTAGTTCTAGCTACTTGGAAGGCTGAGGTGGAAGGATGGCCTAAGCCCAGCAGGTCGACACTGCAGTGGCTGTGAGTGTGACACTGTACTCCAGCCTGGTCAACAGAGTGAGACTCCAACTCAAAAAAAAAAAAAAATGGCTAACAGAATTATCCCTCATTCCACAGGCTCTGCATCTGCAGTTGGTTGAATCTGTAGACATATAGAACCTGCAGATAGGGAGGGCTGACTGTATTTTCTTGTAGCAAAAAGGACAAATGAGGAAAAAAAGGCAACCTCATCTAAGAAATAGAAAATACAAAAAAAAAAAAAAAAGAGGAGAAGTTCTAGAAGTTAAAAAAATACAATATATAAAATAAAGACAAGCAAAAGACTTGGACACCTCAAAAAAGAAGATACACAAATGGCCAATAAACACATTAAAAGATTCTACTCAGAATACAGCACACTTGCAACTCAAAATAAACAAAATGCAATTTTTGAATGGACACAAAAACATGGAGTGACAGTCTGATAAATTGATCCTTCTAAAGAGCACACAAGTAAGATAGAATTAGTTAACTGGAAGACAGAGACAAAAAGATGAAAAACATCAAAGATAGCACAATAGACACAGAGGACACAGTGAGAAGGTTTAATATATATTTAATCAGAATCCCAAAAGAGGAGAAGAATGAGGCAAAGGAAACATCTAAAAAGATAATAGCTGAGAATTTTGCAGAGCCAATGAAATACACCAATCTACAGATTCAAGAAGTCCAACAAATCTCAAGCAGGATACATAAAGAAAATCCACACCACATCACACAGTGTAACTGGATAAACACCAATAGAAAATCTTAAAAATAGCCAGCTATTTTAACTAGCTGGAAAAAAATATTAAAAAAAACAAAAAAACTACAACTAAAGATAAACTACTAAAACGAATAGGAATTTGGAAGAGTTGCTGGATACAAAATTAACATATAAAAGCAAAGCATTCCTTCAATGGAAACAAATAGAAAACTGAAATCAAAAGAGAAAACTCATTTCACAATAGCAACAAAAACCATAAAGACGTACATGGTGAATATTATAAAACATTATTCTAAGATGCAAAAGACCTAAATAGCCAAAAGAAAGAACTTTGAAAAGTAAAAAGCAAAGTTGAAAGCTTTCAACACTTAATATAAAATAGTAATAATCAAGATAGTGTAATATTGGTGTAAGGACAAGCATAAAGATTAATGAGACAGAACCGACAGTCCAAAATTAAAGTTCCACATATTTGGTCAGTGAATTCTGACAAAGGTGCCACAGGACAGGACAGTCTTTTAACAACTGGATACTCATATTACAAAAATATGAATTCTGACTCTCACCTTCACTTTTCTTTTTTTTTTTTGAGTTGGAGTCTCACTCTGTTGCCCAGGCTGGAGGGCAGTGGCACCCTCCTGGTCACCACAGCCTCAACCTCTGGGCTCAGGCGATCCTTCTGCCTCAGCCTTCCAAGTAGCTGGAAATACAGGCAAGCGTCACCATGCCCAGCTAATTTTTTGACTTATTGTAGAGATGAGGTCTCCCCAAGCTACCCGGACTGGTCTTGAACCCATGGGCTCTGGCAATCCTCTCACCTCGGTCTTCCAAAGTGCTGGGATTATAGGTGTGAACCACCGTGCCCAGCCACACCTTCACTCTTTACAGAGAAATTAACTCTAAATGAACCACACAAACCTAAATGAAAAAACTTCTAAAATACAGAAAAATCTATGCGAGATTGAAGTAAGCAAAGATTTCTCAGATAAGATGGCATAAGCACAAACCATAAGAGTAACAAATTAGACTTCATTAAAATTAGAACATCTCTTCTTCAAAAACTATTAATAGAATAAAAAGGCAAGCCACAGACTAGAAGAAATCATTCATGATACTTTAACCTAACAAAATACTTCTAACTCAGAATACAGCACACTTGCAACTCAAAAATAAACAAAATACAATTTTAAACTGGACACAAAAATATGGAATGACAGTCTGATAAATTGATCCTTGTAAAAGAGCAACAATAGGCTCTGTGGTAAAACAAAACCTAAGGGTTCTGGAGACTGAAAAAGACACACTTTAAAGAAGAATCAAACTGGGAGTAAGGGATACATAAAGATTGCACTCTTGATTTTTGCAGCTTTGCACGAAGGTGGCTGTGGTCACCACTGCAAAGGCAGAAGGCGAGTTGTAACTCCAGTAGAAAGATTGACATCTTTCTGGCCAGAGGTACTCAAAGAACTAGGAAAAGATTCCCAGGGTAACCAGAGTTTCAGGAAACAGGAACTTTAGAAAGGAAAGAGACAAAGAAGGAAAGCCTCACATTCTGTATTTAAACAGCCTAAATCTACAGCTGATCTTTGAACCAAGTATGTGCAGAATAAACTGGAAGCAGCTTAAAGCTAAGACTTACAAGAACCAAACTGAGAGCTAAGCTGTTGCCCACCACAGACATGACAGTTTGGTATGAGTCTAACCAAGTTAACTGCCTGCTAACACAAAAATATTAACAACCTTTGGATCAATATAAAATATTTTGGCTGGGTATGGTGGCTCAAGTCTGTAATCCCAGCACTTTGGGAGGCCGAGGCGAGAAGACTGCCTGAGCCCAGGGGTTTGAGACCAGCCCGGGCAACTTGGTGAAACCTCGACTCTATAATAAATTATAAAAACTAGCCAGACATGGTGGCATGCGTCTGTAGTTCCAGCTACTTGGAAGGATGAGGGGGAAGGATCACCTAAGCCCAGCTGGTCGAGGCTGCGGTAGCCGTTGAGTGCACTGCCCTCAGTCTGGGTGACAAGAGTGAGACTCCAACTCAAAAAAAGAAAAAGAAAAAAATATATATATAATATTTTGGTCCCCCAAACATTCACAATGTTCAGTATACAATTATTCAACATACCAAGATCAAGGAAAATGTGATATCTCTTAAGGAACAAGACAAGTTAACTAATGCCAACCACAACATGATCCAGATGTTATCAGACAGCTATAATAACTATATTCATGAGGTAAAGGAAAATACAGTAAGGACGAATGGGAAAAAAAAGGCAATCTCATCTGAGAAGTAGAAAACACCAAAAAAAGCAGAAGTTCTAGAAGTTAAAAATATAATGTATGAAATAAGAGATGACCAAAAGATTTGGACACTTCAAAAAAGAAGATATACAAATGGCCAATAAACACACTAGAAGACATTCAACATCATTCGTCATCAGGGAAATACAAATTAAAAGCACAATGAGAAATCTCTACCCCAGAGGTCAGTAAACATTTTCTTTTTTTTGAGTTGGAGTCTCACTCTGTCGCCCAGACTGGAGTGCAGTGGCCGCTCCCGGCCACCGCAGCCTTGACCTACTGGGCACCGGCGATCCTTCCGCCTCAGCCTTTTGAGTAGCCGGAATTACAGGCATGCGCTACCACACCCAGCTGATTTTTGGATTTATTGTAGAGATGAGGTCTTGCCAAGTTGCCCAGGTGGGTCTCGAACCCACGGGCTCAGGCAATACACTCACCTCAGCCTCCCAAAGGCGCGGGATTACAGGCTGAGCCACCGAGCCCGGCTTACATTTTCTATAAAGAACCAGAGAGTGTCAGGGGCAGTTGGCTCAAGCCTGTAATTCCAGTACTTTGGGATGTGGAGGCAAGAGCTCAGGGGTTCAAGACCAGCCTGAGAAACATGGCGAGACCTCGTCTCTATAATAAATCAAAAAATTAGCTGGGTGTGGTGGCACATGCCTGTGTTTCCAGCTACTTGGAGGGCTGAGGCGAAAGGATCATTTGAGTCCAGTAGGTTAAGGCTGTGGTGGCCATGAGCATACTGCTGCACTCCAGCCTGGGCAAAAGAGTGACACTCTGACTCAAAAAAAAAGATACACTAGCCTTTGCAGTCACAAAGTCTGTTACAACTCTCAGTTTTGCTCTGTAGTAGGAAAGTAGACATAGATAACATCTATAACTATTTATAAAAGCAAATGTGCCAGATATGACCCATGAGTTGTAATTTGCAGTCCCTGATCCTATAGCCAGGAGAATGACTTAAATTAAAACAAATGACAATACTAAATATGAGAATATAGAGTAACTAAAAATGTCACACATTGTTGGTGAGTGTAAAACACTACCACTTTAGAAAAACAATTTTGTAGCTTTCTATAAAATTAAAGATATATTTACCATATTAACACATCAATTCTCTTCCTTATCCAAGAAAATAAAAATATTAGTCCATATACAGACGCACGATACTAAGCAAAAAAAAAAAAAAAGGATGGACTACCGATACCTGTAACAACATGAATGACTCTTAAAAACATTACGCTGAGTAAAAGAAGCCAGATACAGAGTAATGTACAGCTCCATTTATCTGAAGCTCAGAAAAGACAAATCTAATCTGCAGTGACAGAAAGCAATGACTGAATAGGATAAAGGAGGATGACCTGGAAAAGCACAAAGTTGAAAAAATGTTCTAATTTTAAATAAAAATTAAAACAGGAAAAAAAAAAAGAAAAAGAAAAAATGTTCTACTTCTTGATTGCAGTGGTTATATGGGTATGTGTACATATAGATGGGCACATATATCTGTTAAAACTTAACAAGCTGTACACCTAAAATGGCTACATTTTATCTCAATAAAGTTGGTTTCAAAAATTACTATAGGATATTTTTAAATACCTGAATAAATTGAGAACTGAGAGGTTCATGAATAGGAAGACTCAATAAAGATAGAAAGTCTCCCCAAATCTTTCTATAAATTCAGAGCCCCAATTAAAATTTTTTTTTTTTTTTTGAGTTGGGAGTCTCACTCTGTCACCCAGACTGGAGTGCAGTGGCCGCTCCCGGCCACCGCAGCCTCGATCTGCTGGGCTCCAGTGATCCTTCCGCCTCAGCCTTCCAAG
>NW_007251441.1:364047-376885 GCF_000164805.1 Carlito syrichta | reverse complement strand
CCAGCTGATTTTTTTTTTTTTTGATTTATTGTAGAGATGAGGTCTCGCTGCCCAGGTGGGTCTCGAACCCGCGGGCTCAGGCAATCCACTCACCTCAGTCTCCCAAAGGCGTGGGATTACAGGCTGAGCCACCGAGCCCGACCCCAATTAAAATTTAAGTTAAATTCTTTTGAGAAATTCAATAAATCTATTGAAATTTATATGAAAGAATAAAGTTCCAAAACATCTTAGTCAATCTTGAAGGATACAACTAAAAAAGACTAACCCACATGAGTCCTATTAAAACGTATCATAATGTCAAACTGACACTGGTACTGGCATAAGAGACAGAGACCAATGCATCAGAATATAGTTTACAGCTGGGCTTGGTGGTTCAGCCTGTAATCCTGTGCTTTGGGAGGCTGAGGTGAGTGGATTGCCTGAGTCCATGGGCTTGAGACCCACCTGGGCAACTTGGTGAGATCTCATCTCTACAATAAATCAAAAATTAGCCGGGTGTGGTAGCACGCGCCTGTAGTGCCAGCTACTTGGAAGGCTGAGGTGGAAGAATCGCAGGAGCCCAGCAGTTTGAGGCTACGGTGGCCGGGAGCGGCCACTGCACTCCAGTCTGGGTGACAGAGTGAGACTCCAACTCAAAAATAAAATAAAATAAAAAAAAGAATATAGTTTACAGGCAAATTTACGAATTTAATGTACCATAATGGCAGGATCACAGATCAGTAAGGAAAGAATAACAATTTACTCGGAAATGTTAGGAAAATTGGCTCACTATATACAAAGAAAAATGTTAACTAGATCTCTATGTAGCACTACATAAATATATAAATTATTGACAAATTAAAGACTCTATATGAAACATAAAGTACATTAAAAAGATATAACTATAAAAAATTTTAAGTTATGAATATCTTCATGACATAAAAGTAGGAAAGGGGCCAAGTACAGGGCTCATGTCTGTAATCCCAGCACTATGGGAGGTCAAGGATGGAGGAATGCTTGAGGTCAAGAGTTCAACGCCAGCCTAGTGAACATAGTTAGACCTTATCTCTACAAAAAATTTTAAAAATAAAATAAAACTGAAAAAAGTGGTAAAGGCCTTCATAAGGCAAAATCAATGACTTTGACCATAACAAGATTAAAGTTTCTTTCTGACAAAGGACACAGAGAACTGACAGAATGGGAGTTTTTTGTAATGCCTAAAAATGACAAAAGGACTAATACTTAGGATATACAAGGAACTCCTATATAATAAGAGCAGAATAATTTCAACAGAAAAAAAAAAGGCCGGGCATGTTGTCTCACGCAGATAATCCCAGCTACCTGGGAGGCAGAGACAGGAAAATTCACTTGAGACCAGGAGTTCAAAACTAGACCTTATCTCTATTAAAAAGGTTTTTATTTTATTTTTTTTTATTAGCCAGGTGTGGTATTTTGTGCCTACAGTCTCAAATACTTAGGAGGCTGAGGTGGGAGGACCCCTGGAGACTAGGAGCTTGAGACTGCAGTAAGCTATGATCATGCCACTGCACTCCAGCCTGGGTGGCAGAGTAAGATACTGTCCCTTAAAAAAAAAAAAAGCCAGATGCAGTGGCTCAAGCCTATAATCCCAGCATTTTGGAAGGCCGAGGTAAGGAAAATGACTGAGCCCACGGGTTCGAGAACAGCCTAGGCAACTTGGTAACACCTTGTCTCTACAATAAATCCAAAAACTAGTTGAACGTGATGGCATGCACCTGTAGTTCCAGCTACTTGGAAAGCTGAGGTGGAAGGATCACCTGAACCCAGCAGGTCGAGGCTGTGGTGGCTGTGAGTGTGCCACTGTACTCCAGCCTGGGCGATGGACTGAGACTCTGATTCAAAAAAAAAAAAGAAAAGAAAAACTAAGTAGCTGAATTCCTATTAGACTAATGAAAAACTAAGCAACTGAATGGTGCCTAGTAGATGGCTAGAATATAAGACTATACAGTATGGGATTCATCATGCATTGATGGTTGAGTCTAGAGTAATGCAGTCATTCAGGTGAGTGACCTGGCACTACTTCAGGAAATTAGGTGTATGCACATACTCCATGACTCAGAATTTCTTGAAGATTCAAGAGCACATGAACAAAGCTGTTCATTGCTGCATTATTTGTGAGGGTGAAAAATTGGAAGCAATCAGGATGTCTATCAAGGAATGGACAAGTAAAACAGACATGGAGATGCAAGTTTCTGAATATTACACAACCTAGTCAGAAGACATGGATCAGACGTACATGTAGAAATATGAATCTTTTGTTTTTAAGTAATAAATAAAAATACATGAAATGAAATTAAAAATCAATAAAATCAATTTATGTATATGTAGAACGTATACATAAAAGGACATTTTTCAAAAACAGTCAACCCTTATCACTCACAAATTCCATATTTGCAAATTTGCCTGCTCACTAATAAATCTGTAACCCCAAAATTAAAATCTGCAGTGCTTTTGCAGTCGTTGGCGTACAAATACAAAACAGTGAAAAATCTGAGTCACAATCCCAGCTGATGTTGAACAAGGTGACATTTCGCCTTTTTATTTCAGCTCTCATACTGTCAATAAGTGTTCTTTTCATAACATTTTAACAAATTTTTGTGCTTCTGGTTGGGAATTTTGTTTCAAATGGCTTCCAAGCAGTAGTACTAAAGTGTTGTCTATTGTGTCTAAGCAGAAGAAAGCTGTGTTATTCCTTACAGAGAAAACATGTGTTAAATAAATCTGGTAAGTTAGATAAAACATGAGTTTTAGTGCTATTGGTCATGAGTTCAATGTTAATGAATCAATAACAGATATTAAACAAGGTGTCTTTAAACAGAAACACACATAAAGCAAGGTTATATGTTGATCAACTGACAAGAATGTGACCAGACGCTCACAAAACTTAACCCTGCATTTCTCCTAGGAGTAATGTCTCAGTATTCGCTAAATCGACTGTACAAACAAAAGGATATATGTTAAACACATTAGAATGGTCAGCCGGTGGAGGTAGAGAATGGAGAGGGAGACAGGGACAAAAGGGAAAAACAAATACATTACATGAGAAGAGCCTTGCACACTTCGGTTTTAAGGTGGTGGGAACAAAGGAGTATGATAATTCAACTCTGAACCTGAGGCCCAAACTAAATAAAACATAGAAAAAAGAGCAACATTCCAGTATTCAGTAAATGAATAACCCATCACAAAGATGTACTTATAGAATTTGAAATATAAACAATAAACCTAAACATAAACCAATAAGAGGAATGAGAGAACTGTCTTAAAATAAAAAAGAGTGAGATACCTGAGGTACATTGTGTTTTCCATACTTCCAAAACTTATTGTGTGATAAAAGAGACTTAAATTTATCCTCCAGAGAATCAAGCTCATTATCAGGTAAGAGGCAAAGCAATTTCTTTAATGCCAACAAGGAACAAGTTACAACCCGATAGAATTTAGCTTCTCTTTCTTCCTCTGGAACAGTTCTTGAGGTGAAAAGAAAATAAATATATAACAGGATTAAGAATAAACCAAACTACATACTTTTCATTCTATTTTAAATGTATTACCATTAATGATCTACCAAAGTTGCTCTATTTCTCTCTTCTATTTCTCCTGTACCAATCCCCCTCAAAATAATAAACACATTCAGAAATTTAATTACGTACTTTACTACTAATTCAAAGTGAAAGCAGATGAAAAGCCAAGACATGAAATAAGTGAGCAAGTATACTGCTTTCAGTGGCACATACATACTAGGCTGATCCTAGGGAATGGATATCAAGGTATCTAAGATTAATTTCCCTTAGGGACTCTTGAAAGTTTGGTTTAAATATAAAGGGTAAAAGTAAACAAAACATTTTATAACTCTTTCAACAGAATTATTTATAGGCTGGACACAGTGGCTCGTGCCTGTAATCCCAGCAATTTGGGATGCCAGGGTGGAAGGAATATTTGAGACCAGGAGTTCAAGACCAGCCTGAGCAACATACTGAAACCATCTCTACAAAAAATTAAAAAACTAGTCAACATGATGTATAGTTTCAGCAACTCAGGAGGCTGAAACAGGAAGATCGCTTGAACCCAGGAGTTTGAGGCCACAGGAACTATGATCATGTCACTGCACTCCAGCCTGAGCAACAAGCACGATTCTGTCATTAAAGATTAAAAAAGGCTGGGCACGGTGGCTCACGCCTATAATCCCAGCACTGTGGGAGGTCAAGGTGAGAGGACTGCCTGAGCCCACGGGTTCAGAACCAGCCCGGGCAACTTGGTGAGACCTCATCTCTACAATAAATCAAAAAATTAGCTGGGTATGGTGGCGCCTGCCTGTAGTTCCAGCTACTTGGAAGGCTGAAGAGGAAGGTTCACCTGAGCCCAGCAGATCGAGGCTGCAGTGGCCATGAGTGTGCCACTATACTCCAGCCTGGGCGACAGACTGAGACTCCAACTCAAAAATAAAATAAAATTTAATTTAATTTAGAAACCTTAAAAAGACCTGCTTGAAGTTCTTTTAAACTAGACCTCATTCCAGCTATGACTGTCAGAAGTAAATGTGAAAAACCTAAATGTGCAGCTCCCAGATAATTCAAGTAAAAGTACTTATTACAGCACCTCAAATGTAGCAGTATAGCAAATATTTTCATCTCTACATTTAGAACTCTTTCTTTTTAAAAAAAAGTCACACTAAAATTTTCTGATTACTTATGAGTGAAACAAACCTTAACATGAGCTATATAGAAACAATACAACTTACTGTGGGTCACTGAGTGTATTAGGTGTTTCTTTTATAAGATGATCCTGCAGCACCTGCAAAGGGGGAAAAATAACAAAGCCTTAAGATTTTACTCAACTGTCAATGATGAACAGAGTCTGGTTAAGTAAAATCCATTTTATAAATCCTCATAAACCTCATCCAAATCTAAAAGCAAAATCAAATAGCAAAACTAAAGGTTTTAATTTTACCCATTTTCCTTTTCCTATAAATCTTTAAGGTTGGCTGTTGCAGTAAGAATAAAGTACTTCTTCCCCACACTCCTATAAATATTCCTGGTCACTTCTTTCTCCAATTCTCTTCTACATAGCAGTTAAGAAAAATAATCAATTAACAAAATTGGGAGAGAAATTAGGATCTGCTTTCTACCTCCCCTTTTGTTGATCACTCATCCACCCATAACAAAGCCAAGAACAAAATTTTTACAAATGTCTATTAACAGTCAAATTAGTTGTCTCAAAATCCATTTTCTAAAGCTATTCAGTGTCTAAACTTATGACAATTCACTATCATAACATTTATCACTTGGCATTTTAAATCAATCATTTTAAATTTATAATTGGGTTAGAGAACTCTTGAGAATATGATTAAAGCCACAAACACTTTCCCTAGAAAAACAAACTTGGTACACCTGAGAAAAGAATAGAAGAAGGTAAATGAAGAATTAGGAAGCCAGGCTTGGTGGCTCAGCCTGTAATCCCGCACCTTTGGGAGGCTGAGTTGAGTAGATTGCCTGAGCCCGCGGGTTCAAGACACGCCTGGGTAACTTGGTGAGACCTCATCTCTACAATTAAAAAAAAAAAAAGCCGGGCTCGGTGGCTCAGCCTGTAATCCCGCACCTTTGGGAGGCTGAGGTGAGTGGATTGCCTGAGCCCGCGGGTTCGAGACCCGCCTGGGCAGTGAGACCTCATCTCTACAATAAATCAACAATTAGCCGGGCGTGGTACTGCGCACCTGTAGTTCCAGCTACTTGGAAGGCTGAGGCAGAAGGATCATCGGAGCCCAGCAGGTCAAGGCTGCGGTGGCCGGGAGCATGTCACTGCCCTCCAGCCTGGGCGACAGAGTGAGACTCCAACTCAAAAAAAAAAAAAAAATCAGCTGGGTGTGGTAGCGCTCGCCTGTAGTTCCAGCTACTTGGAAGGCTGAGGCGGAAGGATCGCCAGAGCCCAACAGGTTGAGGCTGTGGTGGCCGGGAGCATGTCACTGCCCTCCAGCCTGGGCGACAGAGTGAGACTCCAACACACAAAAAAAAGAAGAATTAGGATCAAGTAATGCCTTGAAGAGATATAGGGTGAAGAGATCAGATATGCAAGCAGAGACCAGATCATGCAGAGCCTTGTGTGCAGAAATCTGAACTTGAAGTGTCATGGAAAGTCAACGAAATGTAATGGAAAGCCACAGGAAGGACGGCTATTTGAAAGGAGGAAGGAAAAGAAGAAAGGAGAGAAATGTTTAGATTATACCCAGTGCTGTGGAACATAGGAATACTAAATAAGGGAATGAATGCAAACAAATTTTTTAAAATCCTCAATCCCCTACAACTCCTAGTTCATCTCCCTTTATTTCTTGATATAACTCCCACAAGGATATGAAGAGATCTATTCAAGAATGTTAGCTGAAGAAGCATGTTATAAAAAAAAATTGGAAAAACCCCAAATATATATTAACACAAAAGGTGTTACATAAACTATTATATATCTATATAGAGTGATAATGAAGAGCCAACAAAAAATGAGGCAGAGCTGTACATATGTATTGACATAGAAATATGAAGGAATATAGGCCATACTCATCTTAGAGTGCTGGCCCTCTTCCTGTCTGTGGGAAGTGATCTTTTTTCTAAATAAATCTTTTTCTTCATCTCTTTGTGTTGCAAATCTTTGTGTTACTCGGATCTCTGGCTACCAGTGCGCACCCCCAGCACATAGGCTCCGGTGATGCTGTGCCACCTATGGACCCTCCTCCATCCATAACATTTTCTGGAGGTCCCACAGAGATCTCTGAGATCTCTCCCTCTCTTCTTCCACATTTCCTAACTGGTGACCCTCTGGGGACTGTGTTGGAACCTGATGCCAACTGAAAGCTCTGGCTGAGGCTACACTTCAGCGTGCTGGAAGGTCCCAGGGAAATACATCAGAACATTGCAGCCTGATAGACTGAGGGACAAAGGTGAACTCTTTGCTTCCTTCTAGCCAGGATTTCTGAGTTTCTCCATGGACCTGACTGGATCTCGGAGAGCAACTGACAGTCTCTGCCCAAGGCTACTCCCTAGGGAGGCAAGAAAGTCCCCAAAGGAAAGTTCAGACTGCCAGTGCCCGTTAGGGTAGGAGACAAAGTGCTTGGTTCCTTTGCTATTTTATTTTCTTGTTGGTGAAGCAACTCCACGAAGGACTTTGAAACTTCAACAGCTGCACGGTACTCTTTTCTGCGCCTCCAAAGTTTGAAGACAAGCTGCAGGAACATCCACATATGGACTGCAACAGTGGAAACTGCCTGGACTCCTGTAAAACCCAGATCCCTCAAACATGACCAGTGTCTGCCCATTGTAATCTTAAAACAGACACCTGAAGATGATGAGACCGTGCTGCCCGGTGCCTGGGAACCAGACCCCTCCCCTCCTCAGGGTCTGCAAATCATCGGCAAGTGGTCAGCAAGAAAGTCAGGGCAGTCATGTCTACTTGATTGCAACATCTCCTGGGGAGAGGATTTACGCTGGGGACTTGGGGTACTATGGTGCCACACTCATCTCAGCGTTCCAGCCCTCTTCCTGTCTGTGGGAAGTGATCTTTTTTCTAAATAAGTCTTTTCTTTCCTCAAAAAAAAAAAAAATGAAGGAAGATAATTTTAGATTTATTTTTAGATATATTATTTGTTCAGATTGTACATCATGAAGAATATATCTAATTTTTTAAGATGATATAATACATTAATGCACTTTTGGGCTAATTAAGAGTTAAGAAATTAAAAATGGGAAAAATCTAATCCAAAATGATCGATTTTGTTAAAAATATTTTTTTTAAAGGCAACCTTCAGTTGGGACTACTACACTTACTCATCTTCCCACAATGCTACATAAAAGAGCTGCCATTATAGTATGCGCATAACCCTTAAGTACTTAAGAGAAAAAAAACAGATTCAAAATGGCCCAAGAACTTACACTTGTAATTTCATCCTTACAAAATGCTATGGCTTCAGGTTGTTTGCTTGGAGGAAAAGCAGCTTCAAATGCATCTTTTGCTGCAAACGCAGCTGGTGTGTAAGTATCACACTGAGCCATCAGCCAATATCCCATTAAACTTTTTAGATAGGGAGCCAACTGCTTCTTTACTTTAAGGATAAGTTTTTCAAAAGCTTGCTGTGTAGCTTCTCGAACCCGGCGGTCATGATCCTATTGAAAATATAAATGTGATTTAAAATAGCTCTAGCCCATAAAAATAAACAAACATTTCTGGATATGCTATAACGACCCATTACTAAGAATTCACCTGTATATAGAGCTAAACTAAAATCAATTTTTCTTAATATCAAGGATTTAGATGGTTTTTAATCATAAATTCTATGGAATAATTGATTAATTTTTCCTTTTCCCTATCTCTCAATGAGGTAAGAGCATATTCAAGTCAGATTCAAGGCTGGGTCTTAAATAATCAAGCAATTCGCTCTCATTATTCTGCAGCCAATATGTAAGGGAATAAATTAATTGCCAAAATTTATTACAAATGAAAAGCATCTGGGTAACTCTAGTAATAATTTACTTTCTAAAAACAGACTCTCAGCCGGGTTCGGTGGCTCAGCCTGTAATCCCGTGCTTTTAGGAGGCTGAGGTGAGTGGATTGCCTGAGCCCGCAGGTTTGAGACCAGCCTGGGCAACTTGGCGAGACCTCATCTCTACAATAAATCAAAAATATTAGCTGGGCGTGGTAGCACGCGCCTGTAGTTCCAGCTACTCGGAAGGCTGAGGCGGAAGGATCTCTGGAGCCCAGCAGGTCGAGGCTGCAGTGGCCAGGAGCGGCTGCTGCACTCCAGTCTGGGCGACAGAGTGAGACTCCAACTCAAAAAATAAATAAATAAATAAAAATAAAAATAAAAATAAAATAAAAACAGACTCTCTACACATTTTTTGCAATATGATCCAATCTGCATAACATTGCTAATATGATAAGTTCCCTACATACAAACAAATTCCACTCCAAGAGTGCGTTTTTAAGTTCAATTTGTTTAAAGTTCAACAAAATTTGCCCAGGTACTCAACTAACACAATCAGCTATAAAGTACTGTACTGTAATAGGTTAATACTTTTCTTTTCTTTTTTGAATTGGAGTCTCACTCTGTCGCCCAGACTGGAGTGCAGTGGCCCTCCCGGCCACCGCAGCCTCGACCTGCTGGGCTCCGGCGATTCCTTCCACCTCAGCCTTCCCAGTAGCCGGAATTACAGGCATGCGCTACCACGCCCGGCTGATTTTTTGATTTATTGTAGAGATGAGGTCTCGCTGCCCAGGCAGGTCTCAAACCCGCGGGCTCAGGCAATCCACTCACCTCAGCCTCCCAAAGGCGCAGGATTACAGGCTGAGCCACCGAGCCCGATGGTTAATACTTTTCACACAAATAATACATAAAAAACCACTTATACACCCAATCCTGACTTGTACTCCACAACTTTAAAATAAAAAAATTTATTAAAATAATAATACTCTAAAAACAAACACAAAAATAAAGAAAACATTTTTAATCTTATAGTACAATACCTTGTACACACATGACAATGTACACCAGATACATGAACTAACTTATGTGACTAGACATGAAAATGACTGCATGGTCACATCTCTGAAAGCTCGTAACTTGAAGGTTTGTATGTAGGGGACTTACTAAATAACATTTCATAACTCACACCAAAAATCAACCATATGACAGTTCTCATGACTTCAACCAAAAAAATATACAACAGAAAGAAACTAGTAATACGTACAAGTGAAATTTTGCAGAAAATCCTTGGCCAATATGGAAGAACTCCTCTTACAATTTCTGTGTCTCTCTCTGTACACATGGTTCCAAATTCCTGCATAGCCTAAAAGTAAATTATTAATATCATTAAAGATTAACAGTCATAATATTGACTACGGTTATATTTATTTTGTTCTGAAAGCATTGCCTACTTTGTGTAACAAGAGAATGCATTATTTCTGTTTATGCCATGTGGGACTAATTTGAAGAGTTCCTTCACAGGCTACTATAGTAGAAACTTTTCAGTTGTTTTTTAAAAAATAAAACATATACAAACAAAAAAATCATTTAAGTCGGACAAGGTAGCTTATGCGGGTAATCCCAGCATTTTCGGAGGCCAAAGCGGGAGGATTGCTCAAGTCCAGGAATTTGAGACCAACCTACACAACATAACAAGACCTCGTCTCTACAAAAAAAAATCAAAAATCAGCCTGGTGTGGTGACATGCACCATAGTCCCAGCTACCTGAAAGGCTGAGGTGCCACCTGAGCCTAGGAGATCAAGGCTGTAGTGAGCCATGATCGTGCCACTGTACTCCAGCCTGATAACAGAGTAAGACTCTGACTCAAAACAAAAACAAAATAAAACAAAAAATTTAAAAGTACAGGGTTAGCTGGGCACAGTGGCTCATGCCTGTAATCTCAGTACTTTGGGAGGTAGAGGCGAGAGGACTATCTGAGCAGAGGGGTTCGAGACCAGCCTAAGCAACATGGCAAGACCTTGTCTCTACAATAAATCAAAAAATCAGCTGGGCATGGTGGCACATGCCTGTGGTTCCAGCTACTTGGAAGGCTGAGGCGGAAGAATCACCTGAGTCCAGTAGGTCAAAGTTGCAGTGGCCATAAGCAGCATGTTACTGCAACTCAAAAATAAAAAATAAAATAAAATTACAGAATCAAAATTACAATCTGTAATGGAAAAAACTGTATAGTCAAAATTCCAGAATGTTTCAAAGAAGTTCAGAGCAAAAAACTGGCTGATTTTTTTTTATTAATAGCCCACAAGATAAGTATCAACTAAGTTTAAGCCTGTGTGTCAGAAAGTACAATTGTAAAAGAACTTAGTGTTAATTATTCTTCATTTTTCTTTACTTGAAATATGCTAATGACATTTTAACAAAAGGATTGTCTTGACCATTTTTATGAAAACAAGAAAACTTGCTTTTAATTTTGTCGTGACATCTTTCTTAGAAAGCTTCCGCAGCACCATTCGGAAATCAGAATCTACAAGACTGTCAATTTCTTCAGCGCCTTGAATAGCAGGAACATAGCCTAGGTCACTCTGAGATGTTCCAAAACCAATAAATCCAGGCACTGTTCCCTTTTCTTTGGCAAGAAGTTCTGCAGCTCGGCCACTGTTGGAAGGCTGATAAGAAAGTTAGGGAGGAAAAAAGTCAGAGTCTAGAAGGAGTTCAAAAGTTAACTTTATAATTCCTCAATGATTCCTATGGTCAGAACAAACTTCTGAGTACTTTTTCTTTTTTCCTAGCCTAAGATTTTATCTATTGTAAAGTTCCCCAAAGATGAATGTTTTTGTCACCAAGAACCTATCAATAATGATCCTAGGAGATATTTCCTGGTTTCCCCAACATTAGAATAATGTTTTTTAAACTGTAGATACAATCCATTAGTGGCTCATGATATTAATATAATGGGCCATGACAGATTTTAAAGAAATGGAACAAAATTTCAAAAATCAGAATGCATCAAATATGCTAAAATTTTCATAAATGCTGTTTTATGAAATTTTTTATTTTCAACTTTCATATAAATAGCATGTATACACACATATATACTCTGTAATACTGTAAAATTAACTCATACATAGATCCCTTCTTTGCATTCAACAAATATTTATTAAGCAATCACCCTGGGACAGGTCTAGGGATAGCTATTCTAGACTGAGAGTTCCTTTAGAGTGGATACACTTATTTCCACATACCCAAAGTCTATCCTAACCTCTTTGCACTGAAATTATGTTACTATAGCCATAAAAGTCAATACAATGGGCTGGCCACAGTGGGTCATGCCTGTAATCCCAGAACTTTTGGAGGCCGATGCAAGAGGATCGCTTGACCCAGAAGTTTGAGACCAGGCCCAGTAACATAGCGAGACTTCCTTTCCACAAAAAAATCATATTAGCCAGGTGTTATGGTGCACACCTGTAGTCACAGCTACTCTGGAGGCCAAGACGGAAGGATCACCTGAGTCTAGTAGGTCAAGAATGCAGTGAGCCATGATCATGTCACTGTTCTACAGCCTGGATGACAAAGTGAGATCCCAACTCAAAAAAATACATATATACATACACACTTACATACATACAATGGTCAAGATATAAGACAGAGCTTTTTATTTTGAATCACAGTTAGTGGTTTGTTTACAACATAATATTGTAAATATTGTAGTCTCTTAGTACTGAAAGTTAGGAAGTTAGTTGTTACAGAGAAAGAAAATATTTACACTACTGAAAGAAATTAACTTATTGTCATCTAAGAGGAAAATGTCTCAGTTTGACCACCAAGATGACATCAAAACCCATTTACAGTCATCTATTTCTTATTTTTCTGCAAGGATAATAACACTTTTCTTTCTAAGGGTTAACCAAATTGCTCATACAGGCCAAGCTCGGTGGCTCAGCCTATAATCCCAGCACTTTGGGAGGCCAAGGTGAGTGGACTGCCTGAGCCCGCAGGTTCAAGATCAGCCTAGACAACCTCCCAAGACCTTGTCTCCACAATAAATAAAAAACTAGCCAGGCATGGTAGCGCACGCCTATAGTTCCGGCTACTTGGAAGGCTGAGGTGGACAGATTGCCGGAGTCTAGCAGGTCGACACTGGGGTGGCCGTGAATGTGCCACTGCACTCCAGCCTGAGCGACAGAGTGAGACTCCAACTAAAAAAAAAAAAAATTGCTCATACTTAGCAAAATTATGTTTGTAAAGTTCATTTGACAAGGAATAACCTGGCCTACTTTTTAAAGTGATGACCTAAATTAAATTATATTTTAAAACGTAGTATTTAAGACTAAATCCAAAAAAAAGTTCCTTTTTTTTTTTTTTTG
>NW_007251441.1:356297-363667 GCF_000164805.1 Carlito syrichta | reverse complement strand
TTTGATTTATTGTAGAGATGAGGTCTCGCCAAGTTGCCCAGGCGGGTCTCAAACCCTCGGACTCAGGCAATCCACTCACCTCAGCCTCCCAAAACACAGGATTACAGGTTGAGCCACCGAGCCCGGTTAAAGTTTCCTATTTTTAAGCTACTAGTTCATTTATAAAGTTTTTATTACAAATCAGAATTATAAAAAATTATTGCCAAGAGCTAAAGGAATCGAGGTTGAATTCCAAACTAACCTGAAAAACCAGAGCTGACAGTCGTAACTAGAAGCAGTAGAAAAAGTAACAAATTTCCATTTCCAATTTTAAAACAACAGATTATTTTTAAGTGCAATAATTGTATCTTTTATTCAATGTCTACTATGAATTTAAAATATAGTTGCCAGGTACGGTGGATCACGCCTGTAATCCCAACACTTTGGGAGGTGGAGATGACAGGAAGGCCTAAGCCCAAGAGCTCGAGACCAGAACAGGCAATTTGGGAAGAGCTTGCCTCTACAATAAACCAAAAAATTAGATGGGAGTGTGGTCCAGGCCTGTAATTCCAGCTACCTGGAAGGCTGAGGCTGAAGGATCACCTGAGCCGAGCAGATCGAGGCTATGATGGCTGTGAGGGTGCCACTGCACTCCAGCCTGGGCGACAGAGTGAGACTCCAACTCAAAAAAAGAAAACAACAACAACAACAAGCACAAAACAAAAACAAACCAAAAAACCATTGCCTTGCTGAACTATGGTGTGGCCATGTGCTCTGTGAGCTATGGCCAGGCCATGTTTTCTTAAGCTTTGGCCCCCTCTTCTACTGTGGGGAGGTGCGTCTTCTTTTTCTCTAATTTACTTTCTAAACAAATTATATTTTCTAATCTACAAAAAAAAATTGAAGTATAGTTACTGTTATGATCTTTGTATGTTACATACTTACACCCATAATTCAATAAAAATTAAGAACACATTCTATTTCTGGCATTTAATTTTAATCATACTATGCCTACTTCTGTCTACACTCTTCTATGCTTGGCTTCAGGAGATATTTGAGGTGGCAATCCTGAGTCTTCAGTTTAAAGACCACTCTGAGAAAGACACAATGTTCATCACCTAACCTCAACTTTTCCCAGGCTTCTATCCTGCCACTCTTTCCTTCCCTTGTCCCACTTCACCCTTTCCTCTCCCAATTATGCTGCCATTATTCATGCTTCAGAACCAAATTGAATTTAAGGTTTTCTGAATGTTATACCCTTTCACAATTTGATCTTTGTATAATGTTTTCTCTTAACCTAAAAACACTTCCTTCCTTTTCACTGCCTGAAAAACTCTTACTCATCCTTCAAAACACTCATGTTTACAATACTTGCCTTCCAGGTGAATTCCCACTCTCTTCTGTTCTGCACTCTTTCTGCTCATACCTACATCATACGTCCTTAATATACTATTTGCTTACATATCAATTTCTATCATCAGATAGTTCAAGAACAGCAAACATTTGTCTACCATCTTTGAACATTTGACATCCAGTATTAAAATCTTCTGTTGAATGAATAACTGCCTCTTAGGAGTTCAAATCCCAGTTGGGCACGGTGGCTCAAGCCTTAATCCCAGCACTTTGGGAGACTGAGGCAAGAGGATTGCCTGAATCCAGGGGTTCGAGACCAGACTAGGCAATTTGGTGAAACCTCATCTTTACAATAAATCAAAAAAGTAGCTGGGCGTGGTAGCACACACCTGTAGTTCCAGTTACTTGGAAGGCTGAGGCAGAAGGATCACCTGAACCCAGCAGGTTGAGGCTGCGGTGGCCGTTGAGTGTGCCACTGAACTCCAGCCTGGGCAAGAGTGAGACTCAAACTCAAAAAAAAAAAAAGCTCAAATTCCAACTCTGCAACTTCCTGACTACATGAGCTTGGGCAAATTAACTTCCCTAAACCTTAGTTCCATCATCTTCAAAATAAGATAAGAATAACTAATTTATTACTTGAGTTGTTATCAAGATTAAAAATAAATTTTTGGCCAGGTTCGCTGGCTCAGCCTATAATCCCAGCACTTTGGGAGGCTGAGGCAAGTGGATTGCCGAGCCCGTGGGTTCGAGACCAGCTCGGGAAACTTGGCAAGACCTTGTCTCTACAATAAATCAAAAATTAGCCAGGCATGGTAGCACGCGCCTGTAGTTCCAGCTACTTGGAAGGCTAAGGCAGAAGGATCATCCGAGCCTAGCAGGTCGAGGCTGCGGTGGCCGAGAGCATGCCACTGCACTCCAGTCTGGGCGACAGACTGAGATTCCAACTAAAAAAAAAAAGTTTTTAAACCACCATAATAACTAATTCCAGTAAGAATCATCAAAGAGTGCTCAAACCATTAAGCAAAAGTTTATGGGAGAGCAGGACATTCCCAGTCTTAGACTGGTATATTATTTGTCATTAGCCAATGGAAAAAGATAACTTTACAATAGATAACACCTTAGCCAAGTGATTAATACTACCAATAATGGTAATAAACACAGGTATCAGGTGCCTCTGGCGTTATGCATTGAGAAAGAACTATCATCTATGAAGCATTCCTTCCAAAAAACTGTTTAACCTGAATCAAATCATAAGGAAAAAATTAGACAAATCTAAATTAAGCAAAACAATTGATCCAGAGTCTTCCAAATTGTCTGTGTTATAGAAGAGACTCATCTCCCCATCCTGCCCCCACCCCAAAAAAGCATTGGACAACTTCCTAGGTTAAAGGACTCTAAATGAAAACTAAATGGAATGAGTGACCCCTGATTGGATCTCAGAACTTTTTAAGATGGTATATCTTAAAAAAAAAAAAGTCATATAGAATATTTCTGAGAAGACTACAGAAATCTAAATACAAGGCTGTATATTAGATTATACTATCACATCAAGGTTAAAGTTTCTGCATGCTATAATTGCTTATAATTATGTAGAAGAATGGCATTGTTTTTAGAAAATACATGAAGTATTTAGGAGTTAAGAGTCCTGACTTCTGCACCTAACTTTTATACAGTTCAGGAAAACACATAAAGTAAGAGAGAGAAAAGCAAATATGACCAAATGTTAACAATTGGTGAAGAAAGGTAAAGAATATATGGGATGTAACTCTAATGTTCTTGCAACTTTTCCTCATACAGCAAACTTTTCAAAAATAAAACGTTAAGAAGATAAAAAAATTAAATAAGAATGTAAGTAAAGTGCTTAGCACAGTAGTTACGCATTAAGTTACTGCAATTGGTGGTGTTATTAGTTTCCAAAACAGATTAAGCGACAGATCTAAGAAAATGTGGTACCGAAATCACTAGAATGAACTAGATCAGAAACATAAAATTGGACCGCGCTATAACAAATCTAATACCATAAAAAATACCATAATAACATAATTAATCCTGTAGGTCTATATGAATCCACCGTAAGGTCTTCTTTAAACAAGTATTTAGTGAGCTTCTACTATAGGCCAGCTCCTGTTCTAGGCTCTGAGGTTAACAGCAGCAGATAAAAACATCTGCCTTCAAAATACATCTTAGTGAAGCAAGACAGTAAATGCAATGGAGTAAAATAAAGTAGAAAAAGGAGAATAAGGAGTGAGTAAAGGTTACAATGTAAATAAAGCGATCATGAGCGACCTCACTGAGGAGTCCAGAGCAAAATTTGGAGCCAGGTAACAGAAGAGCGTTGGGACCCTGCCAGGTAAGATCAAGGAACGGTGAAGAGGTCCATGTGTCTGAAAGGAGCAAGCCAAGAGCAAGAAGTTTAAGATGGGACTGAAGATGTAAAGGGGTATCAGACCAGAAACCAAATATACCATACTACGAGCTTTGGCCTTCACCCGGAGGGATGTAGGGAGTCCCTGTAGATTTTTGAGCAGAAGACTAAAACGATCCGAGGTAACCTGCAACCTGGGCTCACTTTAACTTCCTCTCATCCAACTCTCCTAGTTCCTAGCGCCGCCCTCCCTACCCCCCACCCCTCAACCCCGCCAACTCGGCAGGTAACCTTCCGGCTGAAACTGACAATGAATCATTTCTTAATGAATACAGCGGACGTGTGCTCAGATGGTGCAGCTCTGACATGGAACTTCTCTCACAATTCCTCAATCTGCTCAGCGATAACCCAATTCGTCCTCAGGGACGCACACACAACAGAGAGGTCACACTCTATACGCAAACACACGCCTCCCCACGGCCGCGCTCCACACACTCTCCAGCCACGCGCCGGGCGGAGCCAACCGCTGCGAGGTGAGGCTCCTGGGTCAGCCGGGTCACCTCTCACTCACCCTCAGATTCCCCTTAGTCCGCTGCTTGTTCTTCCCGCCCATGGTCGCTGTTGCAGCTGCACTCTCAGTCTGCAGCCCCCAGGCTGACACGGTCGGGCCACAACTTCCGGCCCCTTGCGCCGGAAGAGCGTTGCCTGTAATAACTTCCCCCGGCCTCCCCTCTCCGCCAACCACCCGGCCCTCTCGCTGCTCCACTTCCGCTCCCGCCTCTCGAGGCGTTCCTGACCACTCGCCGCCGGAAACGTCACGATTAAAGCCATGCCTATGTGAGTGACGTCATATATAGCCAATAGGAAGCCAAGCATTAGATCCGTGGCGCCCTATGCTGGCTTCCGTGCATTCAGAAGTTGAATTTTTATTCTTTTTTTTGCGGATAGGAAGTTGATGAGAGCCATGAGAGAGGCAATTTCACACCAGGTTAGCGACAGAGTGCGGTGGTGGTGGCGGTGGGAAGGTAGGAGAATGTTAGACTTCTCAAGTGATGTAAGCAGCAGCATCACCTGGGTATTTGTTAGAAAGGCCGACTCCCGCCTGGGCAGCGAGACCTCATCTCTACAATAAATCAAAAAATCAGCCGGGCGTGGTAGCGCATGCCTGTAGTTCCAGCTACTTGGAAGGCTGAGGCGGAAGGATCGCCGGAGCCCAGCAGGTCGAGGCTGCGGTGGCCGGGAGCGGCCACTGCACTCCAGTCTGGGCGACAGAGTGAGACTCCAACTCAAAAAAAATAAAATAAAAAAAGAAAGGCAGACTCTCAGGACCACTTCGGAACTAGTGAGTCAGATTCTGCATTTTGTCAATATTCCCGTCTTGTTAAAATTTGAGTACTACTGTAGGCAATATTCTCACTAAAGCCCCTCCTTTTTTTCCATATCAGAAGTATTATGTACAGTTTTGGGAAAATAGGGGAAATGTGGCAGTTTTTATTTAAATTCGAGATGTACAGATCCTGTAACTTAGTGATTTTGCTTCTCAGAGTCGCACTACAGAAACATAAGCACATGCGATCTTGTTATTATCTTTCATGTCCACACAGTTACCCTTTTATACTCCATGATACAGGAGCTCTACACGCTATTTCTCCTTCATTCAGCTGGTTTTCTGTTAGGTTCCACCAACCGGGGAAACTAGACAGAGGAAGAAAGAAGGGACTTGATCCATTCTATTAACATCATTCCAACAGCAGACCTTTACCCTGGCAGAAGCAATTGCTTTAACCAGTGTTGGTTTTAGTCACCGTCTTTTTTGTACTCCTCAGAGGTACCAACAGCAGCCCGGCAGTACTGTCCTCAGAGGTCTGAGACCTGGCTTCAGGGGGCTCCTCCCCTGAACTCTTAAGATAGCCAATATTGCCTTCTCCTCAGAAATCTCAATGCCATGAGATCCCTTCTTTGTGGTCCAGAGGACCAGCAAGACCCAGACATCTCCCTCTCTTTATAGGCCTGAACTGAGCTGTTCAAGGCCTTCCTCCAAGCTTCTAGGTTCTGATGACACCAATCTCTTGTTCCTTCCTTCCTTAGCTCTAGGGATGGTAGCTGCTACATGGCAGTGGTTACCTGTGTTACCTTTTGTTATTCCTTAGACCAGTATTCCATATTAAATCTTTCTCTTTCTTTCTTTCTTTTTTTTTTTTCTTTTTGAGTTGGAGTCTCACTCTGTCGCCCAGACTGGAGTGCAGTGGCACGCTCCCAGCCACCGCAGCCTCGACCTGCTGGGCTCCGGCGATCCTTCCACCTCAGCCTTCTAAGTAGCTGGAACTACAGGCGCACACTACCACGCCTGGCTAATTTTTTATTTTACTGTAGAGACGAGGTCTCACCAAGTTGCCTGGGCGGGTCTCGAACCTGTGGACTCAGGCAATCCTCTCGCCTCGGCCTCCCAAAGTGCTGGGATTACAGGCTGAGCCACCGAGCCCGGCCAAATCTTTCTCTTTCAATAACTAATGTGATTTTTGTTTTTCTGACTGGGTCCTGTTTGAAAAATACACACAAACATAGGATGTTCACCGAAAATATTGTAATAGGAAAATAACTAAGCAACCTATGTCTATTCATTGGGGAATGGCTAAATAAATTATATGTATTCTGTAGACTATTAGCAGTTTAAAAGAATGAAGTTTATCTGTACATATGTAGAAAAAATTCTAAGACATGTTCCTAAATAAAAAGCAGATCGAGTGAAATGCACAGTATGATCGCATTTGCATTTTTAAAATTTTTTTATTTTAAAAATGTGGGGGTACAATTCAGGGTTAGATATACAAATGTTCATTATGCAGGTACCCTTGTGGATAAGTTGTGCCCCTCCCGCACCTGGCAGTTTCCCTCAGCTGCCAATCCCAACCCCCTCCCCTGGCAATTTCCCACTACTGCCAATTCCTTTCTTATAAAATTATGATAATTGTTCAAAGTCAGCTTATGAGTGAAAACATATGGTACTCTGTTCTTTGTTTCTGTGATAGATCATAGAGTATGATAGATTCTAAATCCATTTATTTACACGACAACACATAATGACCCACCAGACACATGCCTATCATATAGTAAACCCCAGCCCCTGACCACTAACTAGAGCCCTCTCAGTTTTTCTCATAACATCAGGTCTTGTTATATGATCCCACTTCAACTCCTTTATACTCCTAGCCCTAGGCCTTATTACTAATACACTTACTATATATCAATGATGATGCGATATTATTCGAGAAGGTACTTTTTAAGGTCACCATACATCAATTGTACAAAAAGCTCTCCGATATGGCATAATCCTCTTTATTATCTCGGAAGTCTTCTTCACAGGCTTTTTTTGAGCATTTTACCACTCCAGTCTAGCTCCAACCCCTGAACTAGGAGGCTGTTGACCCCCAACAGGCATCCATCCCTTAACCCCCTTAGAAGTCCCCCTACTTAATACATCTGTATTATTAGCCTCAGGTGTATCAATTACAAATGCTGTGAAGTCCATATGTTTGTCCTTCTTTATGCCTATGCCTACATAATATTCTATTGTGTATATGTACCACATTTCCCTTCCATGGACAGCATGGTTGGTTCCATGTTTTTGCTATTGTGAAGAGAGCTGCAACAAGCATTTGCATTTTTTTTTTTT